>NC_092563.1:15870593-16170593 GCF_037975245.1 Apostichopus japonicus | reverse complement strand
ACAAATCAGCAAATATTTCAGTCAAACACTATCAAGACTGCTATGTGAGTATTTTTTATCCATATTTTGTTTAAACCAATATTTGTTCTTCATACATACTTGTGCACTCCCCTCTATAGGCCAGGGTCACTCTGGGGTCTTTGCAAGTTGCAACGCCCAACTGACAGTCGTTGCCATAGGTAACACCATCAGTACCGCAAACAGGATCGTAGTTGAGGATGCAGAATGTGTCGCATTCATCTGGAAATCACAGAAATATCAATATCAATACCATGAAAATTGAAAATTATTTTATGAATGCAGAGCAGAGAATCAATAATTCAGTTCTAAACAACTGTGAAATTCCACTACTAAATACTTTCTTAAACCTAAAGTAGTTTTTTTTGGTCATCACGAATCAGCAAATATTTCAGTCCAAAATTGTCAAGACTTCTATGTGAGTATTTTATCCATCTTTTGATTAAACCAAAATTTGTTCTTCATACATACTTGTGCACTCTCCTCTATAGGCCAGAGTCACTCTGGGGTCTTTGCAAGTTGCAATGCCCAACTCACAGTCGTTGCTATAGGTAACACCGTCAGTACCACAAACAGGATCGTAGACGGTAAAACAGGATGTGTCGCATTCATCTGGAAAATCACAGAAGAGTAGAAATCGAGAGCATGAAAATTGAAAACAATTTTATTAATGCAGAGCAGATATGGAGGGGTGGAGGGGGGAGGGGAAATGTTAGCTTAATTAATATGATGCAAGGAATATTTTACTTGGTTCCCAATGGCATAGTGAGTTTCAAAAGGTTAATTTGTTATACAACTGTGGTAGCAGAATTTTGTAGAAAGAACAACATCATTTTCAAAACTATGTTATTACGAGACAAAATTAACAAAAATGAAGTTGTCGCGCACAGATATAATGCAAATGCTATATTATTTACCTGTGATGAAACCAGTTTTAAATTAAAATGTAGACACTACCCACAAACAAACACACACACACTACAAAAATAACCTTTTCACATCGTTCAGGTTTTCCTTTTCAAGACTTTAACAACATTTCATTTAGTTTGGAAAACTTAGTCATGATAAAACTCTTAAACAACTCACCAGCCAATATACTTAAAAAATTGTCATTAACATACACATCATAACATGAAATCACAGTCAAATTAATGGATTGCCATAAGAGTTTTCCATTTATATTTCTTTTGTTTTCCTTTTTTTGCTAAGGCCTTGGAATTCCAGAATTGAACAGAGTTCAGTCTCCCTACAACAAAGAATTGTACAGAACAAACCAAGTTTAAAACATACAGTGGCGGAGTGTCCATACAGTCAAAGGGGGCGGATGCCCCCCTGACGGACTCAAAAGGACTGCTGGCGCCCTTTTCAGCTTTTCACCACTTTTTACTTATTCGCGATTATTGACTTTTTTATTGCGCTCTCAAATACCTATTGACATTTGTCACATTTTGTTGGTGTAATTTTCTGACAAAATGGCGATGACACCTATTTATTCTTTGTTTATCTGCAAATTAGCAAGGCCCGGAAAGGGTCATTTCCGGCGATCTAGGGAGTATTTTTACTCAAAAAATTTCTGTATGCTCCGCGCCAACCTGTGGTGGCGCTCCACTTAGATAGTGTCGAAAGCGCCCCTACAGACTATTCTGGCCCCCCCTGACCAATACCCCTAGCTCCGCCACTGAAAACATATCATTATTTCCGTCTCTGGAATTACTTCTTCATCGTGTATCATTTAACTACTATCCCTGAATTTCTTGCCAGAGCAACAAAGAATACCCACTATTCAGATTTGGAAAGCTAATTTGTTTATACTAATTATTTAATTGTTATTGCTAAATAATTGATATTTTTCAAAGCTATATGTTTAATAAATAAGTCCTCCATCAAAATATTACAGGATAAAGATCAATTTACTGAGTTGTTTTCCTTTATTTTCTCCAAGACGATCGGAGTAAGTTCGTCCATCAGAACCACAGACTGTGGCATAAAAATGGCCTCGCATGGGAAAACCCCAACCTGTATCTAAAATTGGGAACTTGAATATTAGTCTCTCAAATTTTTACAAAAAAACATATTCCATTTTGTAATCTCGTTAAGAAACATTCCGCTATTGATAAGCGATGAAATGGAAGGCGTCAAACTAATGTTAATTAGCAATTAACAGGTGGACGGTTCCTACAATATTCTGGGGGATTTGTTCTTTCTTTCAAGGACAAAATATTTGTAGGAATATCAATTACTGGTTTTAATGAAGAGGTCAACTCCGTACTTCATAGTTTTGCGAGTGATTTGGGGCCAACCATTTTATGTCTATTCTTCAGAGCAAATTACTGATGTACCTCATGGATGTCTTCAAACTTCATTTTTATACCCCTGTTGCCACCTGGCACCTTTCCCTTTCCACAACATTAGATGAGCCTGGACATGCAATCATGAAATGCTGTCCTTCACTAGTCTAGCGAACCTCAAAATGTGACCGAGATTCAATAATTCAGTTCTAGACAACTGTGAAATTCCACTACTAAATACTTTTCTTAAACCTAAAGTAGTTTTTTTTTTTTGGTCATCACGAATCAGCAAATATTTCAATCAAACACTGTCAAGACTGCTATGTGAGTATTTTATCCATATTTTGATTATTCCAAAATTTGTTTTTCATACATACTTGTGCACTCTCCTCTATAGGCCAGAGTCACTCTGGAGTCTTTGCAAGTTGCAATGCCCAACTCACAGTCGTTGCTATAGGTAACACCGTCAGTACCACAAACAGGATCGTAGATGGTAAAGCAGAATGTGTCGCATTCATCTGGAAATCACAGAAGAATTTAAATCAAAACCACAAGAATTGAAAATTATTTTATTAATGCAGAGCAGAGCAGAGAATCAATAATTCAGTTCTAAACAACTGTGAAATTCCACTACTAAATACTTTCAACGAAAGTAGTTTTTTTTGGTCATCACGAATCAGCAAATATTTCAGTCAAACACTGTCAAGACTTCTGTGTGAGTATTTTATCCATATTTTGATTAAACCAAAATTTGTTCTTCATACATACTTGTGCACTCTCCTCTATAGGCCAGGGTCACTCTGGAGTCTTTGCAAGTTGCAATGCCCAACTCACAGTCGTTGCTATAGGTAACACCGTCAGTACCACAAACAGGATCGTAGATGGTAATGCAAAATGTGTCACATTCATCTGGAAATCACAGAAATATCAATATCAATACCATGAAAATTGAAAATTATTTTATGAATGCAGAGCAGAGAATCAATAATTCAGTTCTAGACGACTGTGAAATTCCACTACTAAACACTTTCTTAAACCTAAAGTAGTTTTTATTGGTCATCACGAATTAGCAAATATTTCAGTCCAAAATTGTCAAGACTTCTATGTGAGTATTTTATCCATATTTTGATTAAACCAATATTTGTTCTTCATACATACTTGTGCACTCTCCTCTATAGGCCAGAGTCACTCTGGAGTCTTTGCAAGTTGCAATGCCCAACTCACAGTCGTTGCTATAGGTAACACCGTCAGTACCACAAACAGGATCGTAGATGGTAATGCAAAATGTGTCACATTCATCTGGAAATCACAGAAGAATAGAAATCAAGAGCATGAAAATTAAAAAACAATTTTATTATAGCAGAGCAGATATGGAGGGGGGGAGGGGAGGGGGAATGTTTACATAATGTTTGCTTCAAAATAAAATAAAACTTTTAGCAAACTGCTTCTCCACTAAACAGCCTGTGTAAGAGAATGTGTAAAAGTAAGTTGGCCTGACCTTTCGATCCTAGCAGGATCTTCTTCAGAGGCTAAATGACAAGTAACAGTAATAGAAGGGACAAAAACATGCACATATTACAGACAGGTTAATGAGCATGGTGAACACAAAGAGATGGATGAAAGGGGATTAGTAGACAAGGGATGGACAGAAGAAAGAAAGAAACCAACAGGGGATGAGAAGAGTTAGGAGATATATCTATGGTCACAGATCCTCGGTCAACACCATGAAGACTGAGACCCTGGTGGGAGAACACTTTAACCTTCCTAACCATACCATAAATGACATGTCCCGACAGGGGATTGAATCCTTAGGTAGCCGTCCTGACCTAGTATGAATCAGCAGAGAGGGACTGTGGCCGGATTCAACGCCTTCGCACCATTCAACCTCATGGGCTCAACATTCAGAAAGGACATGATTAACTTTTCTCTTGTTTTCCCCCCCCCCTCCATTTCCCTTGTTCTCCCTGTCTCTCCTCTTCTTGTAGCTCTCTTTCACCCTTTTTCCCTCCAAACCTTTGTCTTTTTCCTTCTCTAGTTTATTCCCTACCCACTTCCCTTAATCCTCTCTTTGTACCTCTACAGTTTATCTCCTACCTCTCCTAACAGACTGTTTTAGACAAACCATCAAACTCTATACAACCACCAACAAAGACTTACAAATTTAGCCGGTTAAAAACACTCATACAAACCTGGACAGGGTCCTCTAGCAGCAAGGGTGACTGTTGGGTTTCGGCAGGTCGCGATGCCCAATTCACAATCATTGCCGTAGGTAGTTCCGTCGGTACCACAAACAGGGTCCAAAACAGCGATGCACGCTGTGTCACATTCACCTGAAAGATACCATAGATGTATTATTAATGATTAAATGTAGGTTCATTTCGAAGAATTCTGCAGCTGACATTGGTGCTTTATTATTAGAGGACTTAGGTAGTACAAGCTGGTGCCCTCATCCTTCATGAGGTGGACACCTCCGTAGTCCATCTAACTCTATGTCTTAATGTCCATCAGACTATGCACGCACCCTTCGGTACAGGGATGCTGATCTTAATAAGATCTCTTCATAAGATGGCTCCGAGCAAAGCTATGTAGTCCAGGAATTAAACAAAGGATGTTAACATTAGATACCAAAGGATCAGCACTGACCACACAGCTACACGGACACACGGACAATAACACTAACAGGCTGTGCTAGTTTAAAGGGTGTGAAGACTCGCGCAAAAAGAAACGTCTAAATGCCGGTAATCTGACCTAGTTTCGAATGAGGTGTAACAGGAGTGTTAGACACCACCATCGATCCCAGAAAATACACACAGCTTGCTACCTTCGGTAATTAGACAATAGTGTACAGTCAGTACATACAGCTGCGGTCAATACCCACAACACAGTGTAAAAAGAACAGCGATGGACATCTCGGGTCCAGCTAAAGATAACAAGGTATCACGTTTACTGTCGGCATTTTGTAGCGACAAGCAGAAAACTTCACTTGCAAGCAACAGAAAGTTTACTTTTTCAGAGCGCGGCATGCGGTTTGGGGTGAGTCTTCAGTGCCTTTAAAAGTGATGCCACTGGCCTGAAAGTGACTGTCACTAGATTTCTTTTACTCGCTAATAAAGGTAAAACATTTTCCCGGTCTATCCGCATATAGAACAACTTCTGCTTTCAAGTTTGGACAGCACCGATATGACAAAGGTAGAAACATTCGTCTGGCACTCGAATTAGCTCAAGACGGAATTCATCTAACAATTTACCATTCGGAAACTGATGAGCACGTAGAGTAATGTCTGCATTAACCGACAGAAAGCAATTTATGGCTTAACAGGAACACAATAGGGGTGCTGTTACACTAGAGCAGGATCAGATCTCGACGTCAGGATCTGATCCTGAAGTCGAGATCACGGCTATAGTGTAAACGCAGTTCAGATCCGGATCTGATCCTCCTGTTTTGATGATGGCAGAGACCAGGATCTTATCAATTTGGCAATGTAAACACTCCCGTATCAACAGTGACCCGAGATATCCGGTGACCTCATTACGTCACATGCACAAAATTCCAGTCCTGTATAATGCATGTGCTCATTCCTATATAGACTGGGTGCATGTGGGCAGTACAAAGCGTAGGATTGTCACCCTAAGGCTATGCAACCATGACAACAAACATTTTGGAGTACAAGCACAATGTGATCCGCGGCTGTGCATGACACATTTCCATTTCCGATTTTTGTTATACCAACATCCGGTGAATAGCGGGGGAGGATCAGAGTAAGACTCAAGTGTAAATGCGTCCGGATCGATGCATAAGTTTACCCCATGGAGAGATGATCAGCTGATAACATCAGGGGTTCTGATCCGGATCTAGTGTTCAAAGTACCCTAGGATTGTTGGGAATGGGTGACAAAATTGACATTTAGCATGCTTTGACTCAATGTAGTATATATGTGCTTTAACGATATACACAATCATCCACTTCTTGCAGGGAGTAACTTAAAAAGACAGTTTGACGATCTAAAAGAATATTTATGAATAAAACAGATTCAAATATAAACACTGGTGGACATCATTTAAATATTTCAAGCTCAATAAAAATATCAAAAAACCTGGAGGGTTCAAAACTCTTTGAACAAGATTCCTTAACCCACAGAATTTGAAGGCTTCCATCACATTCATATGTCCACAAATGTAGGGGAGGATAAATCGAGTGATAAAAGTGAAAAATACAAAAGGTGATAAGAAACATTCGCTCAATCTTGAATTACCGGCAGTTCTTTAGGAACACAATATTTGATTGCACTAAAAGTGAAAAGTGTAAAAATCCCTTGATTTTCAGTATTTCTAGACTGAGGGTATAGTCAATGCTAACACCAAACACATATTTCACTTGGTCTCTTTTAACTTGATTTAAATTAGGTGGCTAAAGTTTTTACTTATTTATCCCATTAAAAAAATATATATATATATCAATTTTCTATCAACACAACCAGAATGTGTATATATGCTTCACAACAAAGGAGAATTGAATACTAGAAAATTTACCAAACAATTCACAGAACTGGCCTATGTATCCATTCAAACAATGACAGACATAGCCAAATGTGGAAGCATCGAATAACTGGCAGCGGCCACCATTCTGACAGACCGAGAGGTCGCAAAGGCTTTCTGATGTACAGAAAAGAAGAAAAAACAACAGAGAAACAGAGACGATTGATTATAATGTAAGTTATAGTTCGAAGAATTCTACAGTTCTGACGTACAGAAGAGAAGATAAAAAAACAGAGAAACGGAGATGATTGATTATAATGTAAGTTATAGTTTGAATAATTTCTACAGCTTTCAATTTAAGAAAGAGAGTGGGTTTTTTGTGACATTTTTGTTTATTAATTACTTAACACCAGAGGGTTGTTCCATAACAACTCCCTGTTAACACATTATGCTGAACCACCTGCTAATTTATTGATGCTTATTGATATAACTGGTTAACAAGCATTTCACACACAGGGAGCATTAAGTCAGAAGGTGGTGTGGGGGGGGGGGGGGGAAAGAACGGGAACTGTCATGTAGGACGGAAGTTGTAAAATGCGTAAGTCAAACTTGCACACTGAAAAACCCAAGGAATCTCTTAGTGACAAAAATATAAAGGATGAGGTAACATCTGTAGCCCTGTATTATTATTATTATTATGATACCTCTCGGATGAATTATCACACTAGGTGTTTATTATTGATCAGAACTGATTAAAATAATTTTGTATCGGTAGAAGGATCACCCTGAGAACATGTAACACCCCTCCCCCCCACCCCCCACAATGACCATAGTATGTGTAGTACGGTGATTAAAGAACATCATATAAAGCTACACTAAACAAGTAGCAGGGCCAAACCTTCACAGTTTGTTCCAAAGTAACCTCTCTTGCAGAGACACACATATCCACTTTCTCCGATGTTTGTGCAGTCGCCGTCGTTCTGACACGGATCGTTGGCGCACTCGCCACCTGCCACAGAACGAGTGAAAGACACGCGATTATTGGGCATTCACGTGGAGGGCACAGCAGAGGAAACACTTCGGGCCGATCGGTTTTAGAAATGTTAATTACCTCAACTTGAAAAGGGTTAAAGTAGCTGCAGTTTGGAATGGGAAGACTATGGGATATCTGATCATACATGCCCATCTCTGATATATGTACTCAGAAAATTTGCAAAACCCACAAAGATGGGATATGTCACCTCTCCACTCAAATGCAGGGTCTTTGAAACTTCTTGTTGACCTATGTACAGGGATATTTTTACCATACTTAACCCTAGCCATGTCTTGAATTATTTTGCCGACATAAATGGGACATGCCGTTTCTTTCTTCTTCGCACACATTATGTATCCATCCACATACAGAAAATATGCTACATTTTCACCAACACCTTGAAACAATAATCTACAAACAAGAGGTTTGCTAGATCTCTACACTCACTTTGAAACACTCCCCCCAACCCCCTCCCCTAACCCCCCCCACAAGCCAGATTCCCTCCGTTTCAATCACTTTCACACAATCCATTCATAATCACATGCCATATAGTAAAAATAATTAACCCAACTGACGAAGAAACAAAAGACAACTTTCTTACCGACTATTTCGCAGAACTCTCCTTCATAACCGAACAAACAGTAGCACCTCTCATTGAAGCAGAATCCACGGTTCTCACAAGGCCTTGCACCGCAGAGATCCGCTAAACAAAAGACAAAATGATTCGGACATAATTAGATATTACAGTAATTATTATCAGAGCCATTTCGGAACAACTAGGAGGCTCAAATACCCTTATTCACCTACAGAGACTTGTTCATGCACTTCAAAAGCCGTCATATCAGTCAGCAACTGATAATATATGTATATTTGCCTAAATATCTAACATTCTCCTAATAATTGCTGACATGTTCCCAAAATCTGGCATACGTACCCCACTCGCTTGCAAGTCCTAATGCTAAGGAGCATGACCCACACTTTGTAGCAAGCTTACTCCATTTTTGATGCACAGCCCAATTTCTAGCGTATATTCTACATTCTAGCATGGCCACACTACTTATTTCCTTACTAAATCAGTTTCAGAGTTGTCTCGAGTTGCAGCCCAAAATGGACACACATCTAATTAACTTACCTATGGTAATGTCACAGTTACATCCAGTGTATCTTACAAACCCTACACAGGTGATTAACTTACTTACCTATAGGAGTGTCACAGTTCTCTCCAGTGTAACCCACAAAGCATATCCAGTGTATCTTACAAACCCTACACAGCTGATTAACTAACTTACCTATAGCAGTGCCACAGTTCTCTCCAGTGTACCCCACAAAGCATATACATGTGCTCCCTCTTCCACCAAATGGGTCTAACAAACAGTCCCCGTTGATGCATTGATCACACTGATTATCTATCAAGACAAAATACGAAAATGTTATTTCATCAATTTTTGTTAAATTTAGACAAAGCAAAACAAGAGTTCTGAGGTCTGAACAGATGGGAGGTGTGGGAATAAGGGGGAAGGGGGTCAGAGAGCGGACAATTAGTCAAGACTTCCAGCTAGCAAAATGCTCTTCCTGTTATACTGTCATGTTCTAAAATATAAAAACAAATGACATATTTGTATAATAGAATATTTACTGTCCAGCTGTACTGCACAATATCCCCTTTCTCCAGTGGCGGAGCTAGGGGTATTGGTCAGGAGGGGCGAGAATGGTCTGCAGGGCGCTTTCGACACTATCTAAGCGGAGCGCCACCACTGGTAGGCTCGTAGCATACAGAAATTTGAGTACAGATACTCACTAGATAGGAATTGTTCCTGGGAGAGGGTGGGTGTAATGGGGAGAGGGTGGGTGTAATGGGGAGGGTATGGGGGTTGGGGAGAGGGTGGGTGTAATGGGGGAGGGTATAGGGGTTTGGGGATATAGCAGAGGATCAAGGAGAAGGGAGTGGATAACTATATCTCAGTCAACAGAATGTGTAGTCCATGGCTTGCGATCACCTCAAGCACAACTATCTAGATAAAAAAAAAGCTTGCTTTTTCAGTCTCTGCAAGAAAGCATGTACACATTCACTGGAAGACCTACTTGAAACCAGCTGAAGATGGATGTTGTAACTTACCGACAGGGATGTCACAATATTCGCCTACATAGCCTCGGAAACACGTACAGGTATAACCGCTGGCAGTAAAGTCAGTCTCTGTGCAGTCACCATTGATGCAATCATTATTATCACAGGCATTACCTGAAGAGATAGATACGCATGTTGTGTTATTAACCATCACTCCCTCATTAACTAATCCTTATTCCCCACCCTTCCCCATCCCCCCACCATAGAAACAATATAAAAATGGTATCTAAGTTAACTGTAATTATAGGCAAGTGTCAACCCTACGAGAAACTTCCAAAATTTGCACTTAAATATAGACAACAAAATTTCTCAATCAATGTGAGGCACATTGTCAAAAGTTGAAAACCAGGGATGAGCCTGGGGTAAAAAAAAAAATAACGGAACTTTGCAAAAATTGCGGTATAGGCTCCAGTTTGCATATGCTACAGTATGTTAGGGTAATAGCTTTTGTCCCCCTGCAGGTTGGATATCCATAGGTAATGAAAATCATGCAGACAAAGGATCAAATGACACAACTCTGTTGTTAGGAATTCACAGAAATTGAGAGTTGTCAATCTCGGGGGTAGAAATGAAATCCTGGATATTCCGCTAATTCGCGGAAATAGCTCATGCCTGGCAAACCGAGTGCCCGGGCTGTGCGTGCTGTGCGTCACCACTGCGGCAAGGGCCGCAGAGGGACATTATCTCCCTTCCCTGCATTCACACAATAGGGGGCGCATGGCTGGTCTGCAGAGGTAACCTCTCTTTTTTTTTTTTGAATTTTGATTCAGCTTTGCTGCAGGGGGCACTTTGAAGCTGCTGCAGCTTTTCTGTATTATTTGCTATAGGCAGGGAAGATCGTTATATGTGTATAGTATCACACAAGTCTGAATGGTCCTTGATAAGGGTGTCTTCAATCAAATATAACAATCCGCTGAGGTGATGATTGCTCATTTGAAGCATGCATGAATACAAATAAAGAAGTGGTTTGTTTTCTAAGATATCAGATGGGAGAATAGATTCCATCCTCCACAGCAGAATATAGCTGAAACCAGACAACTTGTTTGCAGTATGCCTCTGACTTTGAAAAATAGTATATAAAGGGAAAACATTTGAAATATTTACATGCTTCTCCCAACTTGAAAATAGTGATGATGCCGTCCTCTGGATCCCTGCATGCTGCTGCATGATCAAAGTTACATCTGTTGGAGTGGGTGTCTCCGTTGGAGTCACAGATGGGGAAGTATTCTAGAGTGCATATTAAATTATTACAGTCCACTTCTGATATGTGGAAGAGAGAAGAAAAGGGGAAAACAAGAATTTGGTATAACGTTAATTGGTAAAAGAAATCAAATTTGCTGACAAAAGCAGACATGAAAATTTAGTCATACTTGAGAAAAATGAGCGACCGAATCAAACCGATACAAACATCAGAGGCTCGCAGCATCATTACACACAATGATTCCTTCTTTTATTTTAAATTTAAATGTGTCATCCTCTGTCACTAAACTACTTCTAAATTGATGATGATGATGATGATGGTGGTGATGGTGGTGGTGGTGATGGTGGTGGTGGTGGTGGTGATGGTGGTGGTGGTGGTGGTGGTGGTGGTGGTGATGGTGATGATGATGATGATGATGATGATGATGATGATGATGATGATGATGATGATGATGATGATGATGATGATGATGATGATGATGATGATGATGATGATGATGATGATGATGATGATGATGATGATGATGATGATGATGATGATGATGATGATGATGATGATGATGATGATGATGATGATGATGATGATGATGATGATGATGTTGATGATGATGCCGATGATGATGACAAAAGTAGCTCATTGGGATGCAGAGGGGGAAGATCGAGAGGATGATCAAGGAGATGCTTGCTCAGGCAGCTGCTCAGGGAATCATGCTCCAATGGATGCTCTGAGGCTGATCAAGGGGATGCACAAGGGTGCTCCATTAATCCCAATCCTGAGATTAGGATACATAATCAGAAATGCCTGCAGTGGTTGGAGTGGCTACTTATTTGCAAGCTCTTCAACATTAGTATAATTACTCCCTCACAATTGGCGTGGAATGATGCGAAAGCTAACACTTCAGGTCCGATGGGCATTCCGATTTATCGAGACTCAAAGTTATTAAAACAAATGTGACATAATTCTCTGCGATCCTTTTTTTCCCAGGAAGACATGCACTTACTGATTAACAAATGTTGACAACAAATGGTACCGTGACGATTACACGCCTTAGTTTAACCTGTGAACTTCCGATATAATGCTGGGCTTTGCCATCATCCGTTCTGTCTCAAAGAGTGTTCGTAGCCCACAAAACACACCGAGAAGAGAAAATAAGAACATAGCCCTTAAACAATGTGTTTGGTTTTTGTGTCTCTTCTAGACGATTTTATAACCTCACCTGTCGAACAGTCGCATTCTGGACAGAGTTGACAGATCCCGGACGTCTGGGCTTGAGTTGATGCGTAAGATGCCACGACGTTGTCGGCTGTGGAAACGATCAGAGAATTATGAGTAAAGACAAAGAAAATTGACAAAAAAACTGGGTCAACGATTATTGTCTGCAGGTGATTAACTTTCTCCAGTTCAGGATTGATAAAAAAATTTCCCACGGTTTCAATTTGGAACTTGTAAGGTCCAGGATTTCTCCACACACAATATTTTGTTAAGGAATGTTGCAATTTGTGACAGAGATACACGATAAGTAACAAGTTCCAGTAGAGGTAGGTCTCTTGAAAAAAACGGGCCAGCTTTCGAGAGATAAAATAATGTATTGTGAGGGATACAGAGATATAAACAGAGGTGCAGGTTTAGTAGAGATTCATTAAGAGGGATGAAGTCCTCACCTGGTTGATAATAATCTGACAGTTTCCCATGGTTCATCTGTACATTGCCCACGTTGGAGGTTCTCACAGCACCGCAAGTAACACAGACCTCTCTGTCTTTAGGAATCTGGAATTTAAAATTTGGTATTTTTAAAACTTGAGTTTTATTGTGTTCCAACCCCCCCCCCCCCCCCCTCCGTCATATCGCCTTGTGGATATTTTCATGTATTGACGCCTTTCCACCAGTTACGACAATACGTAAGCTACAGGAGTTCGAGACAAGGTTGGTGTTTGTATCTCATGTTGGATGTTAGCTCGTCACAATTCTGGTCTTCACCCACCCACAGACTGGATAACCCTCAGTCTACATGTACATGGTCGCAATAAATTAAAGTGACGCTAGTTAATAACAAGTTGGTATAAACTAGTTTTAAACCAAAAAATTAGGTTTTGTTAACCACACTTTTAATATACTGTTTAATTCTTTCACTTGGAAACCAATTTTGAGTGGAATGGGGAAGGGGGGACAGGATTCATGCCTCATTTCATCATACTTGCTATGGTGTTGTTGGCGTAAACTAAGCTTTAAGATACTTTATCTTTCACATAACTATTTTGTTTCAGCAGCCACCAGAATGCGGTGGCCCAAACAAAAAAATTAACGAAAAAAAAGATGCAGCTTTGAAAGATTTTGTCCTAATATCTGAACTCACTTCATCGAAATAAACGATAAGTTTTCTGCCGTCCAGTTCAAAGTTTCTGATGAGATCGTCAGCCTCTTCGAACATCTTGGCAAGTTTCTCTTTGGAGACAGAGAATCCGGATGGAATCTCCAGTTCCATTATGGCCATGCTTGTAGCATCTCGATCTCCAGTGTACCTTTAAACACACAAGAACGATGGCACTCTTGTTGGAAACTCTCTTCTATACTATTGAAAAATTGTATGGTGTAAAGACATTCTCATGCTTGAGTGCCTGTTATGTTCCTTCTCCCCTCACCCCCCCCCTCAACTCTAATCCCTCTGATCTTGCTAGGAAAATGTAACTTTTTCTTGTCATTATATTACACAATGACTTTTTCATACGACAAAAAAATTGAAATAAATGATCGGATGGGAATCAAAATTGTAGGGAGAAATAAAAAATGATAGTGAAGATTTAAAAATTAAAAAAAAAAATTTTTAGTAGGAAAAAATAATGTCATAACAACTCACTGTCCACAAGCGATCATCTCAATCTCTTTGGTAGTGATATCTCTTACGTCCACATTGAAGACAAATGGTGGCTCTTGTGTTACTTCATCCACATGATAATATACAGCTAAACTCATCACAAGGACTCCAATACCATTACCTGTGATCTCAACTAGACCTGACATGCTTGGTATCTAATCAAAGAGAGAGGTGAAGAAAAGGTCCAATTTAAGGCTTCTAAAAATGTCATGTGCCATCAGAGGCGTGAAGTGGGGAGGGGGAGGTGATAGGTAGGAGGAAGGAGGGGAGATGTGATAGGTGGGAGTGGTAGGTGGGGGGTGGATGTAATAGGTGGGAGGGTGATGTGAGAGGTAGGTTGGAGAGGTGATCGGTAGGCAGGGGAGATATGATAGGCGAGAGGGGGCTGTGATAGGTGAGGTGATAGGAGGGAGGGGGGATGTGATAGGTGGGAGGTGAGGTAATAGGTGCAGGGAGAGGGAATTGATAAGTGAGAGGGGTAGTGATTCACGCTTGATGGATTCAGAGTATGATGACACGACACAATTTTGTAGAAATTTAGTTCATCATCAATATTATATACACTTACCTGATCTAGGAGAAACTACCTGGACGAAATCAACTCAATATCAAGGCATTTTACTATATAACAAAATATATCTTCAAAGAATACACTCACATAGATTATTGACTTACATTTTTGCAATGCAATATTTTTCACTGGATATAACACAGGCTCTTGTTCAACAAGATCGACGCTAGCGGCATTAAGATACGATTCGAGAGTGGTCGACTCCACAAGATGAACCCCCGAATACTAACTACGGGACCAATCTTAAGACACAACATTATGGTTCTGTGTTTTTACCCAATTCCACTGGAGTCTATTTACCTTTTACATTGTCAATCATCTATTGACATAAAAAGGATCAAAAAACATTTTTTTTTTTTGGTCATATTTGATTGATTCATAATTCACTACCAAAGTAGCAGTGAGACTTGCATATATTGGAAATAAAACTCATCTAAAACAAAAGATGATGGAAACATAATGAGAAATACAAAGAAAATCATTGAATCAGAAAAGATGTTTCCCCTCCCCCCTTCCCCTCCCCCTTCTAATTCTTTTTTTTTCTGATGTCATTTACCTCAAGCTGTTGAAGGACCTGAGCGTTCTCCTGATTGATAATGATCGACTCCCTGAAGAGGGGGAACTGTGGGTCTGTTAAGGTCACGGTCACAAAGTTGAGGGGGGAAGCAGGGGGGGCTGTCAAGCCAGAGGCAAACTCAGCCAGGGCTTGAATTGCTACTACCGTGTCCTGCAAACATAAAGAGAAAAAGACAGAGATTGAGAGCGATAGAGATATAAATAATGGATGGATCTGCAGGGGGGTAGCCAGTATGTAGCACTGTAGGCCCGGACCTACACTTTTTTTTGGCCCATAATTCTATATTAATATTTTAACTCGTTTGTTTTTGGCGTTTAAAAGTGATATTGAAATGAGGTGTCTCAAGTTAGCAAGAGGCCAGGGAACCAGAATGAACACTCGGGGAGGACCATTTCAGGCCATCTGGGGGGTTTGTAAAACCAAAAATTTGCTTGTACGCTCCGTGCCAACTGATGGTGGCGCTCCGCTCAGATAGTCGTGCCTACAACTTTGAAAATCCTGGCTAGCTACGCCACTGATCTGTTGTTTTCTAATAACCTGCAAAGTTTTCAGACTTTTCACGCTCTCATGACAATTAGACTTAAAGAGTTGCTGTGGGCCTAATTGCAAAGGAAACATTGAAACCACAGTAGATGTCGTGTTTTTCCACGGATGTCATTTGGAATTCAAGTATATAGTTCCTGGTCAATGTATAATTTCTTTTTAAATATCTCTTCTCATAAATGTTTTCACACCTGTGTGGATCCCCATCCTCCACGAGATCCTTGTTGAGATATGAGCCAGCGTACGATCGGGACTGCGTCGTCGATATCGCCGGCGGCGAGATATGCCAAGAGGGCATAGGCCGACATTTCCACTTCTGTGGTTGGTGGTTCGTAGATGTAAGGCCGGAGGAAATCGATTGGAGGAGGCTGGACGACGCTGCCAAACTCGTCGGTGTTATCTGTCCAGTGCACTAGACCAGTGCCTGTATAGTGCAAAAAAAAAAGGGGGGGGGGGGAGGGTGTGAAAATGCATAGACTTGCATTGAATCAAAGACTTGAAAAATTGTGTACTGAGCTGTTATGTAGCAACATTTAACAGTTCATGAATAAGTTGTTATGTATGCAATGATATGGAGATTGCACCCGTTAAATGTCGACCTTTGACCCACTTTCCTAGAACCAGACGTAAAGGAGTCCTTTATGAATTAGCTGTCACGCTTTAATAGAGACATATGCATGTTAGGTATTAAACTATTCTGATTGGTAGAAAGTGTTCATATGATACTGGCAAACAAATTTTTAGCAAAATGTTAAGTCTCGCCTCTTGATGCCAATAACCATCATTTTTGACCATTTTTGCCAAATTTCTTTATATGTATAAATATAAACATGGTGGCTATTGTTTATCAGCCTATGAGCAAAACTACCAATGTCTCAACAACTAGGACTTGGGTGTTAAAATCATGCTTTTATTCTTTGTTCTCTAGGGTTATACAAAATATTTTGTGCCAGCCTTTTTTGGGGGATTATATTTCATGTATAAGAATGCAATATTCAAAAGGCTCTCACCAGTGCTGATAGCCAAGCTGTCTAGGGTTGATCTGAAGCTCCCTGCGAAGGGACTGCCACCCAGGGTCAGAGCGTATGTGCAGATAGCTAAAGCAAATGGATCTCTTTGAATACGGATCAGCTGTTGCTCCAGGAAAGTGCTTGCACGGCTTAGAGCCTCGGGAATCCCTGTGGTGTCCTGCAGGATTTAGACCCATTAAAGACATTAATACATATATACTTTTGAGAATGATGGATGTTCATCAATGACCTCAAAGAACCAATCCCTACCTTGCTTATACCTATACTGAAGATCAACAGATAGATAGACAGACAGATGACAGACATATAGACAGACATATAGACAGACAGATAGACAGACAGAGAGACAGACAGACAGAGAGAGAGACAGAGAGATAGACGGATGGACGGATGGACGGATGGACGGATGGACGGATAGACGGATAGACGGATAGACGGATAGACAGATAGACAGATAGACAGATAGACAGATAGACAGATAGACAGATAGACAGATAGACAGATAGACAGATAGACAGATAGACAGATAGACAGATAGACAGATAGACAGATAGACAGATAGACAGATAGACAGATAGACAGATAGACAGATAGACAGATAGACAGATAGACAGATAGACAGATAGACAGATAGACAGATAGATAGATAGATAGATAGATAGATAGATAGATAGATAGATAGATAGATAGATAGATAGATAGATAGATAGATAGATAGATAGATAGATAGATAGATAGATAGATAGATAGATAGATAGATAGATAGATAGATAGATAGATAGATCAGACGGGGAAAAAACAAAGTGACCCGGCTTAAGTCCAGAGGGACAGAAACCTTAAAGATCTTCGGTACTGCCCCTAACTTCAAGGATGCCGCTTGAAAAAGATTTCAAAAGTAATCTCTTGGAGGCTTACTTTTAGCCATGCAAAATTAGTCCTTGACAAGTAAAAAGCTGAGTGTTCATAGTCAAACAATACTAAACATGTAAGAGACAGAGAGAGAGAGGGCGACAGAGAAGCAAATGCTCTGAGGGTGGCAAACAAAACAATTGTTGAAGTTTGAGCATGAGAGACCATTATTTGACTCTCTAGCATATTTGGAGGCTATATTTGTTTATTTTATTTGTTTATTCATTTGTTTTATCACACACAAAAAATACAACGTGAGAGGAAGTCTTCTATAAAGCCTGAATTGGCTTCACAGAGTAGAAGACGCCCTGGTAAAAGAAGAAAAATATACTACAAGTTGAATGAGCAGAATGATACAGATACTTTAAGGAGTAATAACTAGACAGGATAACATATAATACTGACAAACTTTAATAAAAGGGCATTTCAAAGCGATGGATCTGAAAATGTGCATATCATCTACGTGGTGGACTGGATGCTTTTTAGGGGGTTTGCAGACAATTATAGCTGCACTTTTAATACAAAGTTTGAAACTATGATATGAGAAGCATGCTGAACGAAGACACATACTTGTATGGCTGCACGAACGTCCCGGTCTCTTCCGGGTTATTTCCGAGTCCCATCATGGATTTGGGTCATTTTAAATACGCCAACTAACGGCTTCAAAGAGTTTGCTGTAACTACATTGACTCTTTAACTATTGCTCATAAACTCAGAGATGGAAAAATCCCAAACTTTAAGGATACCTGAGAGACTCGCCGTATAAGTTGTGTCATGTCACTAGTGTGACAAAAGGACGTAGGACACATACTTACTGTTACGTTACCAGTCATTAAGGCTTCGTGCAGGGTAGTCATCACATAGGCAGTCACAGCTATCTCACCATTGACTCCACCCTTGAAATAAAAATGCAAGCAAGCCAAGAGATTTTAATGATGTTCTCCATCAGAAAACCAAACACCACAATGTTGAAAACAGTTCCGTAAAGTATATTAATTAGTTGCAATCAATACAAAATTTCATAGAATTTATAATCACTAGTAAGAGCTAATTGGCAGGCTCAATCGTTATCGTTCTCTGGTTTAAAAAATTGCTGTTTAGGAAATTCTGCCCTGTTATGCTTACCCCCCATTTGTATATAATATTCTGCCCTGTTATGTTCCCCCCCCCCCATTTCTATATAATATTCTGCCCTGATATGCTTATGCCCCCATTTCTATAATATTCTGCCCTGATATGCTTACCCCCCATTTCTAATGATATTCTGCCCTGATATTCTTATCCCCCCCCCATTTCTATATAAAAATCTGCCCTGATATGCTTAACCCCACTTCTATATAATATTCTGCCCTGGTAAGCTTATACCCCTCCCCCATTTCTATATAACATTCTGCCCTGATATGCTTACCCCCCCCCCCCATTTGTATATAATATTCTGCCCTGATATGCTTAACCCCCCCATTTGTATATAATATTCTGCCCTGATATGCTTACCCCCAGTTCTATATAATATTCTGCCCTGATATGCTTACCCCCCTCCCCCATTTTGCCCTGATATTTTTACCCCTCCATTTCTATATAATATTCTGCCCTGATATGCTTACCCCTCCCCCATTTCTATATAACATTCTGCCCTGATATGCTTACCCCCCCCCCATTTGTATATAATATTCTGCCCTGATATGCTTAACCCCCCCATTTGTATATAATATTCTGCCCTGATATGCTTACCCCCAGTTCTATATAATATTCTGCCCTGATATGCTTACCCCCCTCCCCCATTTTGCCCTGATATTTTTACCCCTCCATTTCTATATAATATTCTGCCCTGATATGCTTACCCTCCCACATTTCTATATAATATTCTGCATTTATATGCTTACCCCCATTTCTATATATATTCTGTCCTGATAAATGTACTCCCATTTCTATCTAATATTCTGCCCTGATATGCTTACCCCCCCCCCATTTCTATAATAGTCTGCCCTGATGCTTACCCCCCATTTCTATATAATATTCTGCCCTGATATGCTTACCCCTCCCCCCCCCACCCATCTATATAATATTCTGCCCTTGATATGCTTACCTGAATTCCCTGATCAACTATCCTTCCACTTTCGGTGAAGGCACCAGAATCATCCTGCTTACTTATCAAGAACCTTAAGCTGCATTGTAACTGGTTGATGTCTACGCTGATATAAGGTATCGCTTGGCTGAATGACTTTGCCACAAAGGCAGTAAGCCATGTACTGCCCTCGGCTGATTTACCTCCGCGACTGGAACTTTCGCCAAAGGCGCTAAAAGAACAGTCACGATGTTGGTAGGTCAGCTCCGATTGGTAGCCTGTTGGCAAGTGAAAAAAAAAAAAACAGGTTTTTGCTTGTGCTAGATCGATTCCCATCAAATAGGACAGGATGAATCTCACTTGAAAGCTTATTCAAGCATCATGGGGTTCGGGGGCGGAGGGGAGGGGGGGGACAGAAGACATATATGAGACCATGCTGTTTAGTTTGTAGCAAATTGGGTCAACTCTGCATCAAACTATGTCATTAATTAAACATGATACTAATTCCTATGACTTAAAAGGGTCAATCCTAACTGTTACGCCTACCATTTCTTCGAAACTTATTCATTCCCTAAGATCAGCTGTTGAGACGACAAGATGCGAAAGATCAGAGAGAAATTTTTTAGCAGTTCATCACTCCTAACGAATACTTGGAAGAACATAGCAATTTGAAGTCTGTTGATCACCTCCTTTCCCATCACATTATAAAGAGCTGCGAAAAAAATCACTAGCCAAAAAATTGACTTTGATATAATATTGTGAGTCATCACTCATGCCACCGTACACTCTTAGCTGTGAAATGAAACGATGACAAATTAATTTTGATATGCTGTAGACCAGGGGTGGGCAACCTACGGTCCGCGGGCCACATGCCGCCTGCCAATGAATTTTTGGCAGCCCGTGAGATGTCTCAAGAAAAAGAAAAAAAATCAATCTATATTACATCATCACAAAAAACAAGCTAGCTGCTTAGAATTTATCGGCACTTAATGATGCTGTCAGGTAGGCCTTTTATCCCCATTAATTATCAACTGTACTGTGATGACATTATGTTTTTGTGAATACAGATGAAGTACACACACCTATTGTTTGAAAGGTTTGAAATCAACAGCAGGTCGTTGGTTAGGTACTGCCCAGTCAATTTTTCACTCCTTATATCTGGCCCATTCATCCAAAAAGGTTGCCCACCCCTGCTGTAGACAGGAGTCAATGCTATCCTGCCAGGTTATAGCTTCTATACTATGTATAATTTCTGAGAAATGACCCTTTAAACATCTGATGCTCACGTACATCGACTACTAGGTCCTCTAGTAGTCGATGTACGTGAGCCTGGACTACTCAGTTCAACACACAGACCATTTTCGGGTCAGTTCCTCGGATGCAACACAAAACTTGCTGGGGATATATAGAGACTTTCGTCGCCTCGATATGACCTTTTAATAACAGCCAACAGTGGAGTACAGACTTTGGTGAAGTTCAAAAAGGTGTTGAAAATCTGTCAAACTTTGCTCTGTTTGTTAAAAATGAAGTTAAAAGAACACATATTTTGATTTGAAATATTAGAATTTAATAAAAACCCATGTATTAATATTTTATTCCCTGAACTGAGGTGCTGCGGTCATCATCAGGTTAAGCCTTGAAGGAGCATTCCAGCGATTATTTTGAAAGGCCAGTATCTCGTAAAAATCAGACCAGCTGGACATTGCAACATTTCAGAGGTAAGCACTGATATTTTTCTCCTTATTCCTCCGTTTTTTCCTTCTTTTCGTTCGTAACTTAAGAAGACCGAACATCCATCTCAAACTCATCCTTTGAAATATCAGCTACTTTTTGCTCTCCGGGTTTCATCACTCGCTTTATCTAGATCGCTATTAAATTACACAGAATAACATTTTCAGGTTAATATTGTGTTTAAATTATTGAAGTGTGCCATAATTTAAACTTTAGACATATTTTTATTTTACCTATTCTTAAAAACCTCTTTGCTTTTTCTACTACCGCAGGATTGGGACTAGCGGCCGTATCCAGATACTTCAGGATGAAGACGTCGGGAGCGAACCCCATCATGTTCTGTTCGCCGCATCCGGTCGGTAGCCGTAACAGGCTGTCTAGGTTGTTCATTGTTGGTCCCATGACGTCACCTGCCACGATAAAAAAAACCAAACCACACACTTGCAACTTTCAAATCAGTTTTATTTCAATTGTTTTTTCAAAATAAAGCTGTTGGTCATGTGACGATTATTCACACTTGGATAAAGAAAAGTTTATGTATAAAACTAATTGTAAGCAACATGCTTTTGATATCAGATGGCATAACTGGAAATCTTTATTTGAAGTTTAATGATTTATTTGTTGTTGTTGTTAATATTGACTAATGGTCATAATGTATATGTTATTATGAATTGTACATTGTTTGGACTTTTGATGGAATGATCATCAAAATTAAAAATAATTAGAAAAATTAGAAAAAAAGATTGCGAAAACACCCAGCTGTGGCTATTGTTCTCTTTCTGCAAAATTTTGATTATTGTGCCACTGTACTTTCCATGTATCTCTTTCAAGCAGATGTATGAACGGTATATGAAGAATCCTGATTTTTTTTTATCAGATACATGTACATGTAAGGTATTGTTTGTACTGTCAAAAAGAGTGCTTTAAAGCATGATATGGGAGGGGTCAACATTGAGTGGTTATTGGCGTGAGGAAATCGTCCACCAGTTAGGTGATTATTATTTATACATCAATTAACATAAAATAAATACAAGCCATTAGCACTTTATATAAACTTTATTTAGATTTATATTTTTTTCTTCTTTTTAAAAAAAAAAATATTTAGATTTATAGCCTACTATGATATAATAAAATGTTACCTGAGAATGTCAGAATGCCACTGACAGACCCCTCCACCAATCCTGTCGCTGGAACCACCGCGGAGATATTAAACGATTCCGAGAAGGGTCCAAAGTTGTCTGCTATTCTGAGCATAGACGACACCCTGCTAAGCTCAACACCTCGAGGCTGTCATTAAAGCATAGAGCACACACGAGACAGGTAAATTAGCCATTTATCTCACAGTGTATATCACGATAATAGCAACTGAAACTGATTGGCTATTGGGTTACACTTCTCAAATAACTTATCTTACCTTAATATAGCTAGGCAATGTGCCCAATAGTAGGACACTGGGGGGGGGTGTGGGGAGCGGGACTGCAGCCAGGCTGCGTTTGACCCAATCTTTGTTAGGGGCAGTTTCAAGCAATAGGTAGAGATATCTCTAATGTGGTGTGGGACGGGGTGGGAGGGCGGCAGAGAGGATTTCATTCTCTTCTTGAAAATGGTGCCAAAAGCAATGTTCCCTATGAATGTTGTAGTATCAGTCTCATACAAGATGGTGGTCATGCAGTTAGAGCTAGCAATGAGTCAATATCAATCAGTAAATGTATTGGTCGACATTTTAAATCCCCCTTGGCTCCCGCCACTTCCCTTCAAAAGTGCTCGTTTTCTCTTTGGAAGAATTTTCTTCTTTCGTTTGTGTTCGTCGGTATGCACGCACTTTGCACTTAATAAACACTTACTATATCCATTGTGCTGGAGGGTACCCCTAGCACATATCGATAGATGATACCTATGATATCGAAACCTTAAAACGGGGAAAGATGAGGCAGAGCTTCTGACGAGGTCGCAAGTTTCCAAAGCACCGGGCTGTCATCATCATCACCAAAACAGTGAAATTCAGAAATCAAGCAGACCGACGACAGGATCCGCACATCACCACGGCTGCAATTGAACACTTTGCATCAATCAAATGTGGAACATGACGGGGGTATGACAGACACGACACTAATTTCACCGACGGTTTTCGCTCTAAGTTTTTTTTCTCTGCATGTTAAATTCGGAATTCTGTACGATACCAGCTGCATGGAGATGATCATGCACTGAAACAGATCCTAAAGACATTACTCAGAACATTTACGTAAAATGGAAGATTATGAGCTAATGCGATGACGACGTCATCATGTCCTACCTCCACCAGCAGCTGCCTGATAACTGTATCAGTGGCTCTGGATGACGCTGCCTCCACAGAGATGTCAATCAAACCCGACCCTCTCGGCCGTATGGGGAACGACACGCTGGTACCGCCGCTTGCAGGAACGAGTACACTAGACGGTGGCTATAGGTGGTACACATGTAGAGCAAAAATAGAGAGAGAACCAGGATTTTAGTTGAGTTTAGAGACCCAAGGATCAGGAAGCCATACAGTATCTTACTAGAGACCGTATCCGTGTTAGATCGTGATGAGTGAAAGTGTGCCTGAAAGTTGTTAATCCTTTAATAAGGACCATCTAGTTTCTCAAAATAAAAGGCTTTCTAAATTTCAAAGGACTCTCTTTATAACTAATAAATTTTGATTTAAACTTGATCGGCAAAATAATTTCAAACTGTGAAAAGAAAAAAACATCGTATAATTATCTCTAAAAGCGTGAGTAGAACACATTATACCTATGACAGCTGGTGTTCTTTTTTCTTCATTTTTTTGCATATATATATTTTGCGCTACTCAAATAAACTTCATCAAACTCACCACGAAATTAGTAACACCTGTAGCTGTGACAAGATCGTAGTCTGCGGATTGGCGCAAACTAACAGTCGTCTGTGGAAAAGCAAAAATTCAAGACAAGACGCCAGAGTTTAATGGCGACAAAAAAGAGATACAACATTTATTTCTGTGCGTTGCCGAGATGTGTTTGTCTATGTCGAAAAATGTGTACACTTCATTATCATTTTAATCATCACATGCCCCCCCCTCCCCCCTCTATTTTAATCATCTTCTCCCGATACTGTCCCATTCGACGAGGGGAATAATTTTAGCGAACAAATTTTTTGGGGTGGCGGTTTTGAAGGTATCTGATATTTGTTTCCTATAAGATGCTATGGTTCGCCTGTGTGCAAAACCTACTATATGCCTTTGTATAGCAACTGGACTATATTGCATAGCATCTTGTTATGCTATATCAGATGAGTTCCTCCCCTGCGATGGCAATAATTTCAGGGAGACTTGAATGGCGCCCATGCGTTCACAAGTTTGTTTGCTGTTTTGCAGTTTAATTGGCAGAGAGTTACGTGAAAAGTTTGACACTGACCATGAGATCGGTGGTGAAGAAATTGAAGATTGAAACCCGGAGCTCAAAGTCCTCTCCTTGCACGACGGAGAACGGAAGGGCGAGAGTCAAAAAGAAATCTTGTTTCGCCAAGAGCTGGAAAGAAATATGGAAGAATAAAACATTGGAGATATCGGACTATGCTAAAAGTTATCATTAAACATATACAATCAAGGAAATTCACATGAAATGATAATTCTTTATATATGATATCATTGTCAGATATGAATGCCATGCTCCCACCCCAGTTGCTCTCCTGTTTCTTCCCCTCCTCCAATGCCCCCCTCCCCTCGTTCCTCCAAAAAATAAGGGGGGAAAAAAAATCATATACCACAACTAAATTGAACCTCTATAATCAACAAATATCTGATGAGAAACTGAATTTCCATAATCAGATAAAAATCTTCATTGCAGCTATCGAAAACAATTCAAATCTAACTAAAATACTAAAATATGGGTATAAACATACTGTATCTAAAAAAAAAAAATTTTTACATTGTGGAAAGCAAAATTTAGCTTTTAACTATAGCTCAAGACTGTATGTAAGTAGATGATTGTACGTCTTCATTTTATATTTACCAGGAAGAAAAGTTATTTTCAATATCTTCTTTATACAAAGCTAGCTTTAAACAGCTCCACAGTCATATCCCATAATCAAATATTTTACATTGATTTCTCACATGCGACAGCTGTAATAGTACTGTCATTAAATATTGGAGAAAAAAAATGTACGCAAAGTTTTGGAAAAGCTGTGTATTTTGGTATCACGTTTTGATGCTAACTACCCTTTTTTGTTTTATTTTTGTTTGTTTTATGACTATGCGCCTTAATTCCTCTCCTTTAGTACATCTGGCTGGTATCCGATGAATAAATCGGTAGAAAGTTTTCCGCTAAAAGTTAAAGAAATGGAGTTTACGGAGAGATGGAATACTAAGTGGGGACTTGGTAATTACCTCTACCCTGTTAGATATGCCTATTCCTTGACTGAGCGAAATCCCAAAAGCGCTGACATCCCATGTGGTGATTGTGTCTTGTACCTCAAACTGCATTGAAGTTCGCCCATCAGGACTGTGGAATACATATAAATAAACACACACTCACATACATACATAATTCAATTCCATTGGGATGGTTTTACATCCAGCTGTGTGGAATATTTTTTTTGTCTTCAATACAATTTAGTTTCACATTGTTTGTCACCAGAATATCATATCTGATATTATATGAAATGTGCGTGAGATTTTCCAGCGAGCTAATGACTCGGAATTAAAGAGGTTCGATCGTTTCCTCACCATCCCATCTGCATTAAGTTTTATAATAAATATTCTTCCGTAAAAAGGAATCACGCCATTCTGATAATCATTCTACGGCAAAAAAAATTTGGTTTCGGTCTCTCCTTGTGAATTAAATACAAGATAACAGGGAAAACGAATTTCAGAAGAAATTAAAAAAATATTAAAACTCGCCGATACTGCCAGGGGCGTAGCCAGTATGTAGCACTGTAGGCCCGGGCCTATACTTTTTTTGGTATCCAAACATATCCGTTGCACTGACAGTGCTACTAACCATGCAATATCTTCGGCAACTGCTGAAAGGTCTTTCAGCGCAATGCGCAGAATCAAAAACTACATGCGTTCTACAAAGAATGAAGAGAGACTCAGCGGTTTGGCACTCATGCACATCCACAGAGACTTTGCAATTGATGTTGATGCTGTGCTGAAGAAATTTGCATCAGATGGCATTCGTCTGATAGCTCTCGACTTTTTATATTAGGCTAACTTTAACATTTACTACCTACAGTTGTATCGAAGACAATTACTGGCGTTAGTGCTATCCTATCTTCTGGCCTATCTTTGTATCTACAAGTATCAGAAGTTGAAAAGTAAGACTACTCTGTACATGTACCTTGCTAATTTTAAATACATTATGTAGTTTTGAATTACGTACTAATTTAACTTGTTTTTTTTGGGGGGTTTAAAGTGATGTTGAATGAGTCTCAAGTTAGCAAGAGGCCAGGGAACCAAAATGAACACTCAGGAAGCACCATTTCCGGCCATCGGGGGGGTTTGTAAAACCAAAAATTTTCTTGTACGATAGTCGTGCCTACAACTTTGAAAATCCTGGCTACGCCCCTGACTGCAGCTCATAAATTTATTACTTCTTGAACTGAGAAAGATGAATGGAATGTTAGACAGCAATCAACCCCATCAGATTCTTATCATTGTAACATGAATCATGGCACATACCCTGTGGTAAAATCTGTCCACAGCCACGTCTCTGGAAAATCTGTCCTCACTGTCCCAGGTGCTGCTTCTGGTCCTGCTTCTGGTCCAGATTCGGGTATTTCATTCCCATTATCCCCGGGAAACGCCATCGCTGGTGGAAAGGCATCTATTTGACAATATGGTGTGAGAAATATCGAGAGGGAGGAAAAGAAATAACAATAATAATAAATAATAATATTTTAGGATATTGACAGGTAGTGAAAAGCAACGAAAGGACCCTACAATTTAACACTATCGTGTCATTGATACAAAGTTTTATTTTTTTTTGGGGGGGGGGGTTTGATTGATAAGAGGAACATTTCCTATTAAAGTAACATGGAAGGTGAACATAACTTTCAATTTTTACATATCCTTTAAAATTATTTACTGATATTTGAAGTTGCCGCATTCTGGGATCGAATGAAAACGGTAGCTGAAACCTTGGAACGAGCAAGTGACATGCCGTGACTTGCGAATGGAGAAGTTCTCTTCTCCAGATTGGGGGATTATGTTTCCCTTGGGTGATAAAAATGTCAAATTCATCATTGTGATGTCCTTTTAAAGCAGCATTTTGGGTTTGGTCGCCGTTTTCTACTTTTTGACATGTCCATCAAGTTTTTTTACATATATATTAATCACAAAACAGCAAACTAAGATATTAGCCTAGTTTTTCCCTGCCAAAAACGTTTATTGGCGAGTAATTAAGGATATTTGCAGATAATGAGAAAAGGGTCCACGACAAATTCCACATTTAAAATTAATCGCATACAGTTCCCCCAAACCCACTAGTTTGAATTCAACCAATCAGAGATGCAGGTTTAGTTATGAGTTGTTATGGAACTCCCTGGTACAACTGCCATATATAGACTGTACACAAATCAAGCATGGTGTTGTATTAAGTATTGGTCAATGACGTTCATAGTGTTTAAATATTCATATTATGGGCGAGGTTTATTGGGATCCCAACGGAAAATATCTTGGAGAAAAACAAAGTTGAAAGTTGCAAATTTTTCAACTTTTATGCCACCATTTGAAGTGAGATTTAAATAGATAAGCTAGTTATGTATGTTGTTATGGCATAGTGGAGTCAGTGAGGTTGAGAAAAATCATAGAAAAGGACGCAAAATGCTGCTTTAAGTAGTTAGTATGTAGGTTGGAGACCTGCAGGCAAGAGAGGAGGCAAGGTTAATATTTCAAACACATTCACTACATTTAAACTAATCACTAACCCAAAAAATAGTATCGAGAATAGTCCGGGGGACTGTTGTGTATGAGGGCATCGGTGTAGACAATCATGCCAGCAGCCTGTCAAATAAAAACCGAGTAGTTAATAATATATCTCATAGCTCTGTCTTTCAAAATAAATCTTTCTTGTAATACATATACTCGTGTTCGTTAATTACAAAGATTAACCTTCCATTGTTTCTTAATATACAACAACGACACTTGTGTAATTCTATATCCTCTCGTTTTCCAACAAGTTTCAATAACAAGATTAGATAAAACAGAGCATGTGACAGCACCAGGTAAGAGAAATCACTATTTATTCCGATTTAAAGGCATTGAAGACTCGCCCCAAACCCTGTGCCGCCCTCTGAAAAGTTTTACTCTTGTCGCTACAAAATGCAGACATTAATGAAACCTGATACCTTTTTATCTTTAGCTAGACCTGAGATGTCCATCGCTGTATACTGTGTCCACTGTGTTGTGGGTATTTACAGCAGCTGTATGTATTGACTGTACACTAGTGTCTAATTACCGACGTTATCAAGCTGTGTGAGTATTTTCTGGGATCGATGGTGGTGTCTAACACTTCTGTTACACCTCATTCGAAACTAGGTCAGATTACTGGCATTAGACGTTTCTTTTTGCACAAGCCTTCACACCCTTTAAGTTCACAGATAACCATATATTTCTATTCAGATCATGAAGGTTTGGAACTGTTTATACTGTCAGTCAGTATGACTATAGTGCTTTGGCAAAGTTAGCCTATCAGTTCTGGTCTTTGTTTCTAATTCAATTTAACTTTTCCATGAACTATTTCATTTTACTAAACAGAATATGAGAATTTGTCTTCATAGATCCTACTTTATTTTCTGAGTTAGAGAGCTAGGTGCTGTGGGGTGGATGGGTGGGTTTGGGGGTGGGTGGGTGGTGTGGGTGGGTTGGGTGATTTGAAATGAGAAAGGGAAGTTGGAGGTCATGACTTCCACTGTCTTTGAGTAACTAAAATTGGTTACTTCTAAAAAATTGACTTACATCCAGTAAAGACCCAGTAGTATCTCCTTGAACATTCCCGCCAAAACCCCGAAAACCCGGGTAAAAATAATCTACAATAAGAAAGAATAAAAATGTTATCTTATAAGACATACAGAAAGGGGGGGTGGGAAAGAAACCAAAATAATTTAAACAGAGTGTTGCCATACATATGCCAGTGAATGCACAAACATTTCCACGCTGTGTCAATTTTTTTTTTTTTCTTAAAGTTTTAGTATCTCTTCGCTCTGTCCCTTTGTCTTTTCAAATGGCTGAAAAACATTTACTGCTGTAAATTGGCAGGTACACATACGCTGCCCCTACCCCTTCCCCAGTGCTCAACAGGACCATCATGCTTTGCACTTTCCTCTTTTCTTTGTTGGCAGATTTTAAAAATCAGACTGTTTCTCATGCAGGAATGTTCAAATAATGTGCTACCATAACACAGTCAATTCAAAGCAAAATAGACAACTCTAAGATGGCAATGTTGTTTTGCAAACCGGAACGGATATATAAA
This sequence comes from Apostichopus japonicus, assembly GCF_037975245.1. NCBI lineage: Eukaryota > Metazoa > Echinodermata > Holothuroidea > Aspidochirotida > Stichopodidae > Apostichopus > Apostichopus japonicus. The sequence goes on along the minus strand of NC_092563.1, from coordinate 16,140,688 downwards.
CGTGAAAACGACAGTTGTTTTTTTCGCCCGGCAACGAAAATGGAACGAAAAGAAAACAGCTACAAAACCTTTACAACAATAATAATAACAACACAGAAAGCACAAACGAGTATTAAAAAAAAAAAGAATGTCGTTACCTCCGCCGTAATAACCGGGGAAGAATGGTCCGAAAAATGATTGACGAGAGATGGGAGTGGTATCCAGACTTTGGATGAAAGATAAAATCTGGAAACGAAAGAATATTGAATTTTAATAATAATCATAACACCTCGAGGGAAATATTACGCTAAAAACCTTCGACTTTACCAATCACGCACGTTTAAATCACCTACGGGAGTCTTGTGGTAAAAGAATGCAGGGGAGGACGATCGCTACAGAAATCGTAACATTTCCGATTACGACAATCATGTTTTACGGGGAAAAAACGAAATCTTATGAAAGCTGAACAATTCCTCTGGCGACAATTAAACCGAATGGCACCCAAAGTACCATTTTGCTGTAGTAGCTGAGCTAGGGCTTATATGGGTAAAAAGAACTCCCTAAGAAAACAATCCCGCCATCTGGTTCCTGAATAAACTAATCACAGATATACTGACTGCAGTGTTCATGTCAAGCATTGTGGAATATCAAGTGGGCCTTCAACCAAAGTTTGAACACATTTTCTTCTTTATTTCAATTGCTTGCATCTCACAGAACCAAGGTTTTTATTATTTTTTTCATTCGGCGGTTGTAGCATGACGGTTGCACCGGGGTGAAGAGCCGATAGCGGAACGGCAACAAAAGTACCATTTTGCTGTAGTAGCTGAGCTAGGGCTTATATGGGTAAAAAGAACTCCCTAAGAAAACAATCCCGCCATCTGGTTCCTGAATAAACTAATCACAGATATACTGACTGCAGTGTTCATGTCAAGCATTGTGGAATATCAAGTGGGCCTTCAACCAAAGTTTGAACACATTTCCTTCTTTATATCGAACAAGCTTCCTCATTTTGCCGTCATTGCTTGCATCTCACAGAACCAAGGTTTTTTGGGGTTTTTTTTAACTCATTCGGCAGTTGTAGCATGACGGTTGCAAGGGTGAAGAGTCTATAAGTAATGACTGGATGCCCTTTGGTTTGTTTCCCCTTTTATTGAAGTTTAATTTTCCTGCCATAAACACCATACTTTGTCAACAACACCAGAAGCTTTCTCCTTAGTTCATATTTTGATGATCAAATGTATTTCTGTATTTCTAGGACCAAATTTCATCCGGTAGATTCTTTTTTATCCGTGATGAGGCCACTTACATCTCCTCTGGTGATGTCGTTCCCGTCTCTGAACAGCGAAACACTCCTGTCGATGCCGAGGAGTCCGATGAAAGCGCCCGCATCTGCTGTCACAGAGAGAGTCACCGTGTCACCGGGAGAGGCTTCTGTGCGCCCAACAAAATCAATGCCCACCTGTTAGACCAGAAAAATAATAATAATATTTGATTTTTATATAGCTATTTATACCAGCGATAGGTCTCAAAGCACTTTACAGATGTTATGTTACCCCTGGTCAATGATAACCTGTCCCAGAGACAATCCCTCCAGTCGGCAGCAGTTACATACTGTGCTCAATGACAAGTTACCTCACAGGTACCCATTTAACCCCTGTGTAGATAGAGGCAAGTGAGATAAAGCATCTTGCCCAAGGACACAACGTAATGAACTAGGCAGGAATCAAACCAGCAATCCTTGGATCACGAGTCTGACGCCTTAGCCAATTGGCCATCACGCTCTCAGAAAAAGGGTTTTGAAGCAATCACGACCACAAATATGTCACACCGTGATGAGTCAAAAAGTGATCATTCTTTGATTATAATCAAATCATAACTATGTATAACCAGAGATTAATCATACATCAAAGAAACCAACCTATTAGCAACCTATCTAGCCCTAATTCCTTAATAGCGGCCATGGGTAGTGCTAGTCAGAAGCGCCATATATGGATGGACCTTGCATACGCTGCACCTTACAACCAGGGATTTCGACCATGTTTCATTCGATACACCAGCAGCAGTGAAGGGACTTACAGATTAAAGCATTCAATTAGTTTGAGTTAAGTTTGCTAATTGTCTCAGTTGTAATGTTACAACAAATGACTGAGGCATTATAGATATTACATGAACTGCCCTGTGACAGTATCTGACCTATATATTATCTTTAGATAACTCTTAAATTCACTGAACAGAATCAGTTAAAGGCACATTGTTTACCATTGGTTGTATTCCTTGAGGGCTAAATTTGACTGGTTTTCTACATGATTTATACTCACTGTTGCCTGTACTGCAAATGCTACAATCTTAAAGCAGTATAATTGTTATCCCATACATTGAAGTTAACTTTGGTGATATATCGATCTTTGTTTAAAGTGATATATATCATATCTGTCTATTGTTTTAACTCATGATAGTTATGCTTGATTTATTGCAAATTGTTTGTTCGTCCGAAGCCGTTTCCATTTATATCATTTTGTAATTTTTTTTTTCTTTCAGGAAATTCTCTCCCCCCCCCTCCTCCTTATCCCAAATTTCCCCACAGGTCTGTGAATAAAATGAACAAAACCCAACCCGGTAATTAGTCACTTTTTCTTTCTCATGTCTCTGCGTCAGTTTACATGACCCCAAACTCCTCTACATAAATGTTCGGAAGGTTTCTCCAAGACTGACAGTCCTTCTGAAGGGACATATCTTATTTACCTGGTGAGTAATGGCTCCTTCTACGGGGAATTCAACGACGTCCAGAACCACTTCTCCATCTTCCCGAACGTAATACGCAATCAGGCGAGCATGTGGTGTCATCTCCTGGGTCAATTGGAAAGCTATCTGGGTTAGACCAAGTGTAGTACCTGTGCTGACAATGTTACCTCTGGCTATAATCTGGAAGACAAGCATGAAAAACAGTTTACCCAGAGGTCGTGGCGGCTGGTGGCAGCGGGTGGTGGCGAGTGGCAGCGGGTGGCGGCGGTGACGAGGACGTGAAATCGATCACTCTGAATTTTGAGGTCGCTTGAAAGAGAAGAATGCTCGTGGCACACATCTGAACGAGTTATTATGGAAGGAGGAAATGCCATTAGACCTAGTGGTTCAGCAAAATTTCCTGTACTATGTCCTTTAAATACACTCTTCATTTATTCTGTAAGGCATTTATTAAACAACAACGGTAAATTTGAAACGAAAGAATGCATGTAGGAGTGTGTGAATAGCAGAGTAGAAGGATAAACAGAATGGTGGTTGCAGCCATGAGAAACACATTGTAGAAGAAACACAATGCCCATTGTAGAAGAAACACAATGCCCATTGTAGAAGAATTACAATGCCCATTGTAGAAGAAACACAATGCCCATTGTAGAAGAAACACAAGGCCCATCGTATCAACAGTTACAGCTAATATTGATGACCAAAGACTTGAAAGCCGCCCAGATTGCAGCAGTGCTTCCTAAGCTTGTTACCGAAAAGATTTCCGTCTGACACGTCTGACATGGTTGCGGTAAGGGTCCAGTTACCAGCTGAGTCATCCCAACCCCATCCCCACCCCCTCCTCCACACCTCAACTGTTGCCTAATGAATAACTTACCTGCCAGTGCAAGCTACTTGGGACCTCTGTTGTTCGAGCTTGGAATAGAGCCACCGAGCCGACCTGAATACATAGACGAATAGAAAAAAAATAACGGCACCAGATATTTCTCAACATATTGGACTTGTGATGCATGGGGTGGCAGTATTAAAGAATGCAGCATATCATGGACGGATTGAATAATACATGACTGGATTTCAGGAAGAATTACAGAACAAACACCTGGATTTTATAAATAGATATGTTGTTCACATCTACTTCCTTACATCTTGAAAACTTAGACTCGTTGAAATGAGCAAAAGCAATTCTGCTGCGTTAGAATGGATTGGTAGAAACAAATGACCACAAGAGTACAAACCCTGCAGGCAGGTGGTCTACCATCTCAGCAATGGTGGGTGAACCATTCTATATCTTCACTATATAGTCTATATATATATATATATAGTCTATATATATATATATAGTCTATATATATATATATATACATATACATATTCATATTCATATACATATACATATACATATACATATTCATATACATATACATATACATATACATATACATATATATATATATATGTATATGTATAATAAATTATAATACATTTTAGGAATTTCAAATTGAAATTTGTTTTCATCCAATGGCCTTACCTGTGAATCCAGCACCAGCGTTTCCAAACACAAATAGGAGCCTGATGGAGAATCCATGTTCGATTTTGAAATATAAAGAGGTGGGACTTGAGATTCAGAACCAGCTGGTAGGATATGTAAGAAGTTGTATTCAACCTACCAAATTGAAAACAAATAATGACATTGCATTGAGTTTCATTCATTTATATAACACTTGTTGTTTCTCTGTATGCTGCAATTACCTTTCACTCTTATTTCTACTACCTTGCTGAGAGAGTAAAATATAATGAGAGTGGGGGGGGGGGGGGTTTGTGGTTGCCAGTAAACCGTGGGACAAATTTGGGGAAAATATGCCAGATCTGTCCCACAGGAATAAATTCATTGAATGAATGTATCTCAGTGATAGAACGCATCTCGGTGGTAGAACATACCTAGGTGATAGAATGCACCTCGGTGGTAGAACATACCTAGGTGATAGAATGCACCTCGGTGATAGAACGCACCTAGGTGATAGAATGCACCTCGGTGATACAACGCACCTAGGTGAATAGAATGCACCTAGGTGAATTGAACGCACCTAGGTGAATAGAACGCATCTAGGTTAATAGAATGCACCTTGGTGATAGAACGCACCTAGGTGAAATAGAGTGCATCCTTGGTGAATAGAATGCACCTAGGTGATAAAACGCACCTCGGTGACAGAATGCACCTAGGTGATAGTACGCACCTAAGTAGTAGAACGCACCTAGGTGAATAGAATGCACCTCCGTGATAGAACGCACTTGGGTGATAGAACGGAACACACCTAGGTGATAGAACGCAACTCATTGATAGAATGCACCTCGGTGATGGAATGTTCCTTAATATAACTTAATTGTCCCTCTTGGAGAGTCATCAGTCGTCATCAGTTGTACATATCACATATTATTCCATCGACAATTTAATACAATACAGTAGAGCATTAAACCCGTAGTACTGTACGTACGATGAAAATTACAAAATAAGTTTCCATCTGCTTTTCAAATTTGAGAAAGGATAGCCAGGCAAAGAAAGTTTAAAAGTTACCAATTTTTTTGCTCAACTGAAATGAGGGAACTATAAACAGAGGTATATGACCCTCATCGTCAGGTCACACACCGATTCTCTGGATGCAAACTCGGAAAGCATCCAGGGAGGGAGGGAGGGAGGGAGTGATTCCAAGAGCAAAACTAAATCAAAAATTGTTGAACATGAGAGGCCAGTCTTAAAATTATCGGAGGACGGGGCAATCCTAACGTGACCATCCTGACTCATCTGCTATCTGCTATGGCAACACTCGGATCGCCCACTCTTCTCTATAAAAGCACAGAGAATAAAAATTCAAGATGATCATGATGAGAGTGCTCATAGATTTCATTTGCTGTCGGCAAGGGCCAAAAAAAAAAAAACGTTTGTTTGAAAAACGTAATCGAGACTCACGGTGACGCTCAGACGTTCAGCACCTTCTGGAATTTGTATAACAAAGTCAACGAGACCGTCGACGTCAGGTTGGGATGTGATATCCTGCATTGATTGCCCGTCGATGGAAACAACTGAAGTGAGTTCGAAGGATGATTCCAACGTGGTGAGTGGCTGTCCGTCCCTTCTCGAGACCAATAACTGCAAAAGATGGGCAAAACCCATAAATTATGGAAAAGGTATAGAGATCGCTTTTCAGAGCTACATGATCTACAACAGACATATCGTTCAAAAGGTGCAGCTTACAAACTTGATTCTGTTATCTCTACGTTAAAGATTTTTTTGTCGTACCTGTAGGACACCATGCGGTTTAAACTGGGGACGAGGATTTGAAAATGGGGCCAAAGTAGGAGGAGCTGGTCGGTTTAAGGATATACCAACAAGTAAGGAACAAGTACATAGGTGTACGTCTTTTAAGGAAGGCAGTGTATATAACATCATCACATGCAGTGTAAAAATTAAGCAACTAATTCTTTCTACCTGTTACAATGAGGGGTGTACCATAACAGCCTACCATAGCAGTACGTTCAATCTATATGCCCAGTACAACCTCCTCACCTCCCCCCTCCTCCACCTCCCCAACCCATCTCAGGGTAACTTACAGTTTGTTAACTTACAGTTTGTTGTATGTTCCTTAGGATGATAACTTACATTTCTGCTCTATGATCAGAAAAAGATATTTAAGATGGTTAATCATGTAAGAAGAAAGACAACGAATATGAGGCATGAGCCGAAGGTACAATTTCATGTCTAATACAACCTAACTTTATTACATAGGCCGAAAAGATAAGTGGGACTCACGCGCAGCCGGTAGTCGAATCCAGGCTTGAATAGAGGTGAATTGTCCGGATGTTCTGTAACGGTCAACGGGGTGTGGTAGTAAGTTATCTCACTCTCACCCTCTTCGGTGACACCGGATAGCTCATCGGTCACCTCGGCACGGACAAAGAATCTGGCCCCGTTGTACAGGAAAGTTGTAAGGGATCCGCGAGGAGGGAGAAACCCCGGAACGGGAACATCTTGTGTTCCAAAGTCATCAAAGTTTACAAGAAAGTTTGCTACTCCTCGCTCGAGCTGCAGAAAGACAAGACAGAGAAACAAGAAAAACACCAATTTTCAAAACAATTTTCAAAAAAATTTAGTAAAGACTTTAATTTTCTTTGCAATAAAATAACGTCTACGATATATCGATTTGATATTCAAGTGAATCCGTTTTTGGTATTATATATGTTATATATGGCTATGAGATATGATAGATATGGATTTTTTTGTTCCCTACCGGCTGAACTGGAAGTGAAAAAATCCGATCGTCTCTGTATAACTGTCCAACGGTTAGGTTAACTGTTCCTGTTAGGGGTTGCCCAAATACAAATCTGGTGAAAATAGGAAAAAATAAATGGTCACCTGGGTTAAATTCACTTTGCTTAAAACGTTTAAATGGTAAAATATCAAATGACAATGGTATCAATTGACACGGTATTGAGTTACTGTATATTGTATGAAAAGTATAGAGTCATGCATATTGATTCATCCAATGGATATATGTTGATGGATCTGTAGATGTACTGTGTGATATATATCCATCCATGTGGTATCAATCGATACCGTTTGATTAATGTAGTCTGGATTGATGTATACCACTTGATCAGGTTTTGATTGACATATGGTATGGATTGATGCAGTTTTGATTCATGTGGTATCGATTGATTAATGTGGTATAGATTGATATGGCTTTGATTAATGTGGTATCAATTAATGCAGTATCTATTGATATGGCTTTGATTAATGTGGTATCAATTAATGCAGTATCTATTGATATAGTGTTGATTAATGTGGTATCGATTGATGCAGTATCTATTGATATAGTGTTGATTAATGTGGTATCGATTGATGCAGTATCTATTGATATAGTGTTGATTAATGTGGTATCAATGAATGCGGTATCTATTGATATAGTTTTGATTAATGTGGTATCAATGAATGCAGTATCTATTGATATAGTTTTGATTAATGTGGTATCAATTAATGCAGTATCTATTGATATAGTTTTGATTAATGTGGTCTCAATGAATGCAGTATCTATTGATATAGTGTTGATTAATGTGGTATCGATTTAGCAGTATGTATTGATATAGTTTTGATTAATGTGGTATCCATTGATGCAGTATCTATTGATATAGTTTTGATTAATGTGGTATCAATTAATGCAGCATCTATTGATATAGTTTTGATTAATGTGGTACCAATTAATGCAGTATCTATTGATATAGTTTTGATTAATGTGGTATCGATTGATGCAGTATCTATTGATATAGTGTTGATTAATGTGGTATCGATTGATGCAGTATCTATTGATATGGTATTAATTAATGCAGTATCTATTGATATAGTGTTGATTAATGTGGTATCAATTAATGCAGTATCTATTGATATAGTGTTGATTAATGTGGTATCGATTGATGCAGTATGTATTGATATAGTTTTGATTAATGTGGTATCCATTGATGCAGTATCTATTGATATAGTTTTGATTAATGTGGTATCGATTGATGCAGTATCTATTGATATAGTTTTGATTAATGTGGTATCGATTGATGCAGTATCTATTGATATAATTTTGATTAATGTGGTATCAATTAATGCAGTATCTATTGATATAGTTTTGATTAATGTGGTCTCAATAATGCAGTATCTATTGATATAGTGTTGATTAATGTGGTATCGATTGATGCAGTATCTATTGATATAGTTTTGATTAATGTGGTATCAATTAATGCAGTATCTATTGATATAGTGTTGATTAATGTGGTATCGATTGATGCAGTATCTATTGATATAGTTTTGATTAATGTGGTCTCAATGAATGCAGTATCTATTGATAAAGTTTTGATTAATGTGGTATCGATTGATGCAGTATCTATTGATATAGTGTTGATTAATGTGGTCTAGATTGATGCAGTATCTATTGATATAGTTTTGATTAACATGGTATCGATTGATGCTGTATCTATTGATATAGTTTTGATTAATGTGGTATCGATTGATGCAGTATCTATTGATATAGTTTTGATTAATGTGGTCTCAATGAATGCAGTATCTACTGATATAGTGTTGATTAATGTGGCATCGATTCATGCAGTATCTATTGATATAGTGTTGATTAATGTGGTCTAGATTGATGCAGTATCTATTGATATAGTTTTGATTAACATGGTATCGATTGATGCTGTATCTATTGATATAGTTTTGATTAATGTGGTATCAATTAATGCAGTATCTATTGATATAGTTTTGATTAATGTGGCATGGATTGATGCAGTATTGATTAATACCGTTTTGATTAATGTGGTCTCAATGAATGCAGTATCTATTGATATAGTTTTGATTAATGTGGTATCAATTGATACAGTATCTATTGATATAGTGTTGATTAATGTGATATCAATTGATGCAGTATCTATTGATATAGTTTGATTAATGTGGTATCGATTGATGCAGTATCTATTGATATAGTGTTGATTAATGTGGTATCGATTGATGCAGTATGTATTGATATAGTTTTGATTAATGTGGTATCCATTGATGCAGTATCTATTGATATAGTTTTGATTAATGTGGCATGGATTGATGCAGTATTGATTAATACCGTTTTGATTAATGTGGTCTCAATTAATGCAGTATCTATTGATATAGTTTTGATTAATGTGGTATCAATTGATACAGTATCTATTGATATAGTGTTGATTAATGTGATATCAATTAATGCAGTATCTATTGATATAGTGTTGATTAATGTGGTATCGATTGATGCAGTATGTATTGATATAGTTTTGATTAATGTGGTATCCATTGATGCAGTATCTATTGATATAGTTTTGATTAATGTGGCATGGATTGATGCAGTATTGATTAATACCGTTTTGATTAATGTGGTCTCAATGAATGCAGTATCTATTGATATAGTTTTGATTAATGTGGTATCAATTGATACAGTATCTATTGATATAGTGTTGATTAATGTGATATCAATTAATGCAGTATCTATTGATATAGTGTTGATTAATGTGGTATCGATTGATGCAGTATGTATTGATATAGTTTTGATTAATGTGGTATCCATTGATGCAGTATCTATTGATATAGTTTTGATTAATGTGGTATCAATTAATGCAGTATCTATTGATATAGTGTTGATTAATGTGGTATCAATGAATGCAGTATCTATTGATATAGTTTTCATTAATGTGGCATAGATTGATGCAGTATTGATTAATACCGTTTTGATTAATGTGATATCTATGGATGCAATATCTATTGATATAGTTTTGATTAATGTGATATCGATTGATGCAGTATCTATTGATATGGCTTTGATTAATGTGGTATCAATTAATGCAGTAGCTATTGATATAGTTTTCATTAATGTGGCATAGATTGATGCAGTATTGATTAATACCGTTTTGATTAATGTGATATCTATGGATGCAATATCTATTGATATAGTGTTGATTAATGTGATATCAATTGATGCAATATCTATTGATATAGTTTGATTAATGTGGTATCAATTAATGCAGTATCTATTGATATAGTTTTCATTAATGTGGCATAGATTGATGCAGTATTGATTAATACCGTTTTGATTAATGTGATATCTATGGATGCAATATCTATTGATATAGTTTTGATTAATGTGGTATCGATTGATGCAGTAGCTATTGATATAGTGTTGATTAATGTTGTATCCATTTATTTAACTGACATAAAGCTCTTTAATATCAACCGAACATTCTTATCAGCATCGTCAAAGTTTTGATCAACTTTAGAAATGTATAGATATAGATTCAAAAAGTACAGTCTCAAATAAAGGTAAACACTTTTTAAGAGATCTTCAAACAGTTCCTTTAACATTTTGCAGAAAATTGTTAAACTAAAGCCCTTGATTTTGATCACATGGTTTATCAGTGACTAATTTGACTGTTTCATCTTGCTTATTTCCTTCACCTCTAAGAAGTCATCAAAGCACACAAACTCACCTGGACACGACTCTTACTGTCACACTAGTATCGGTTGCGGTAAAAATCGGAGGATGCGATATCGCCACATCAAACCTTGGAAGGACTGCAAAGAGAAACAGTGAACAAGAAAAGTAAAATGCCATAGATGCCAGACGAATGCTAAAAAGTCTACAAAGGTCACCTTTGAGGGATGAACTACTAATTACAATTTTTAGCAACCGAGTGCGGTATTAGAGCAAGCACTAACAGCAAAGCGATTAGGCCGCAATTTGCTCAAAGAGAGAAAGCAAACGACGAGCTCATCTACTGCGATCAGCCTGTTCTGTTAATATATAACTGGGTATTGCCCAAGCCTAAAGGCTGCACAACTATATGGGTACTACTGGAAATTCAAATATGTCACTTGTTGCAGTTACAGACATCTAATATTACAACAGAAGAGCCAATTTCACATGACTTGTGAAGTGAAAAGAAAATGCCAGATGGAATAACACTACCCACATTTTGTCCAGAAATTCACCCCTCCTGAGCTCACCACCCACCCCCCCCTCCCCACCCCTCTTGACATAACTATGGAATCATATTCAATTTCAAAAAGTCATCCAAGGTCTTTTCAGCAAGATCGTAGTAACTAACAGATAATATAAAATACAAAATAATGCAATGAATGTCCAACAATATCTGGAAAAAGGAAAGTTGAACAAATTTCATGCACTGTAATTTTTTTCTACTGGTTCACTTTTGCTCCAACACTTGATACAAAACATAAAACAGAATATAAATTATGCTTCATGTCTTAACTACATTATGCTTCATGTGTTAACTAAATTATTCTTAATGTGTTAACTACATTTTGCTGAATGTATTAAATACATTATGCTTAATGTGTTAAATACATTATGCTTAATGTGTTAACTATATTATGCTTAATGTGTTAACTACATTATGCGTAATGTGTTAACTAAATTATTCTTAATGTGTTAACTACAATTTGCTGAATGTATTAAATACATTATGCTTAATGTGTTAAATACATTTTGCTTAATGTGTTAACTACATTATGCTTTAATGTGTTAAATACATTATATGTTTAATGTGTTAACTAAATTATTCTTAATGTGTTAACTACAATTTGCTGAATGTATTAAATACATTATGCTTAATGTGTTAACTACAATTTGCTGAATGTATTAAATACATTATGCTTAATGTGTGAACTACATTATGCTTAATGTGTTAACTACATTATGCTTAATGTGTTAACTACCTTATGCTTCATGTGTTAACTACATTATTCTTAATGTGTTAACTACATTATGCTTTAATCTGTTAACTACATTATGCTTAATGTGTTAACTACATTATGCTTAATGTCTTAACCATTATGCTTAATGTGTTAAAGTTCATTAGGCTTAATGTGTGAACTACCTTATGCTTTACTGTGTTAACTACATTATGCTTAATGTGTTAACTACATAATGCTTTACTGTGTTAACTACACTATGCTTAATGTGTTAACTACATTTTGCTTTAATGTGTTAAATAAATGATGCTTAATGTGTTAAATAAATGATGCTTAATGTGTTAACTACATTATGCTTAATGTGTTAACTACATTATTCTTAATGTGTTCACTACCTTATGCTTAATGTTTTAACTACATTATGCTTCATGTGTTAATATGCTTAATGTGTGAACTACCTTATGCTTTACTGTGTTAACTACATTATGCTTAATGTGTTAACTACATTATGCTTCATGTGTTAACTACAATATGCTTAATGTGTGAACTACCTTATGCTTTACTGTGTTAACTACATTATGCTTAATGTCTTAACCACATTATGCTTATCTCTTAACTACGACATAGCTGTAACAATGACAGAACCCCCACTTTACTTAGTAAGAAATGTACTTAAAGTCTAGTAAATCGACAAGTTAACAGCTGTTCCTATAGTCATTGAACAAGTTTCAGCTATAAGAAACAATTAAGGCTATAAAGCTTACCAAACTCATCCACTAAAAGCTCCTTCTTCTTCACTTGATGCTGAAAAAAAAGCAAAAACATAATGGTTTACATCTTACAATATATCCTATATATGTAATTCAAACATTACACTGTAAATAAGGAAAGATTTTGAATTTTGATAACTCTTGGAGACTTTCAAATAGTATATATATAAAAATAATATTATGATATGTATAAAGCTGAAAAGCATGGAGCATATATATATATATATACTGCTTTAAACTGATTGAGCTTTGAAGGTATGAAAGGAAATCAGATCACATGACTATCAAAATTTAGCCAATACCTCCAAATGCTACATGGCCTATACAGAAGTGGCAGAGTCAGCTGTATACACTACTTCTACCTATAATCCACACCACTTTTCCATGCTAAAGAATCAGTTTGATAGTACGTTGCAGTTTTTCAAGGTTTTATAGGACATTCCAGCAAAACATTATTTCACTGACAACCCACTATGAAAGAACAAACAAAGCAAATATATAAATATAAATTTATATGAAATCGTAATGAGTTGGAAAATCCAGAAGAGTGAAAAAACTCCCAGCCTCCACCGGGATTCGAACACAGGCCTCCCGCTCTGTACACTGACACCCTAACCACTAGGCTATGGATGCTGATTGTATTACCAGAGGTTCAAAACTGGTAAGGAAGGTCGTAATTCCACTGTAGGCGTTTGTCACCTGTATGGAACAATACTAGTTCTGTTTTGGTGACATATTTGCCTTACTCTAGAGATCAAACATGATTCTAACCAACTCGAAGTCATTTGTGATTCCTAAAGCCGGATCTCGAAAGAGATACTTTGAATAGACTTTGAACAGACCCCACCCCCCCAAAAAAAAACCTTCATTTTAAATGTAAACCAACAAAACTGTAGTCCTTAAGGTAATTAACTGACAGGGGAGGGCAAGGAGGGCGGGGAGGTAGCAGACTAGAACTATAGCCTGTGCCAATGGGGAGGTCAGTATACTATAAAGAGGTTTATACCAAATAACTACACATTGGATACAATGAGTGTGCTATGGTTGCACGTAGACAGGTCAGAGAGTATACATTCAAGCTTACCCCAACGGTCGCTTCAAGAACCCAGGTGCCAAGGACTGGTCTGGTTGACATTATTAATTCCCCCTGGAAGATTCCAAAGTTGTTGGACTCTGCATTCAGCCATCTTTCGATGATGTTACCATCAGGATCCTACGAAATAAATCATGAAAAGAAAAAAATTTAGTGTGTGCATCTTAACACAAGGATTACCAACAGGACCCATTTTTAAGGTTTTGCAACTTTTATTGTAAAAAACTCAGTGGGTCTCTCCTTTTTCCCCTTTTGGAGTTGTCTGGTACAAAGTTCTGCAAAATTTCTCAGACAATTCTGGAATCCTTGTGAACAAAGTATGTCTACATATATGTCTGCGGTTTTTCAGTCAAGAAGCTCACATTATTGTGTGCAATTCTGTATCTTTTCTATACAATTTCCAACTGCTTCCCAGCAGAAAATAATGGACAGGCTTTTTTTCTGCCAGTAGACATCAAGAACATAAAACAAAACATATGATAATGAAGTCACTCATCATCGGTCAAAAATTCAGTAAACCCATCCTACTACGACTAGACCCCATTAATGACTCAGTAATCCATTGATCACTTTTTATAGATGTATAGTGAATTCAACCCCCTCCCCCACCCCCCCCCCCACACACACAATCACACATGTACCATCATGAATGGACTAGAGCCCATGTATTTATAATAATTCAGTATACCCATGATTAGATCCCTCTAAGATGTGAATTTGACCACCCACACCATTAATGGTCTAGAACTCATTAATTTATAATAAATTTAAAATATTAAAAATCCACCACCCCCCTTCCATCTCCCCTTGTTTGCCCTCTGTCACTCCTCTTCTCATAGTTCCCTTCCACCTATTGTTTTCTCCACACTTTGCTGTCTTCTCTAGTTTACACCCTACCCTCTTCGCTTAATCCTCTCTTTGTCCCTCTACAGTTTATCTCCTACCTCTCTTCTTCCTGTTGTTGGTTTCTTTCTTCTATCCATCCCTTGTCTACTAATCCTCTTACATCTTTCTCTTGTGTTCACACTGCTCATTAACATGTCTGTATTCTGTGTGTGTATTTGTCCTTTCTGTTACTGTAAACTTGTTTCAGTCTCTGACGATCCTGCTAGGATCGAAACAGCAGGCCTTCTCACTTTTACACATAATTTATACTAATTCAGTATACCAATGATTAGATCCCTTTAAGATGTGAATTTGACCACCCACACCAGTAAATGGACTAGACCCCATTAATTTATACTAATACAGTATACCTATGATGAGATCCCTCTAATATTAATTTGACCACCCACACCCCGAATGGACTAGACCCCATTAATTTAAGTCAACTCTGCAAAGCCATGATTATTAGATCACCTTTTAATGATGTTGTGAACACGACTCCCACACCATGAATGCCGGACTAGACCTCATGAATTTAAATATCGGATAAATATCAATTTTTAATGCTGTGGGACGTTTCATTTGTTCTTTTAAACACATATTGTAGTTGTGAAGGGTGGGGGAGGAGGGTGAGTATAAATTGTGGTGATTAGTCACAATTATTGACAGCTTACCTCTATCTGGATATCAAATACAGCATCAGTTCGAGGAGTCAAGTCAGCATTGGTTGCCAAAACCCTGAATTGAACTGCAAGGAGAGAAAAGCTCAAATTAACCTATTATCAGTAATTAATAGTTTTCCATTGAAGTAGAAAAAGGACAGACCAAGTTGCAAGACACCAGCCCCTTTCACCCACCTCCCCCCCCCACCATCCCTCTCTCTGACAGGGAGGTGAAGAGAACTTATGAATTTTAATAGCAATGTTTGTTTCACAGACCTGTCTTCCACAGGAGCTAGGTAACTGCAGGACCAATCAACTGTGGTCTGTTTCCTAGACTCTAGTGAGCACTTAATTTTAAACCTATCTATGCCATTGTCAGTCATGTTAAAAATGGAAATGAACTTCTCAACGCCCGGTCAGACACGTTAAACTTTAGGGAATCAAACCCCAAAAGTGGGCCCCAAAAGTGGGCAAAGTAAAAGAACAAAGCAGAATTGTACTCATAAAAGACTCAGTAAAGAACTGACCATCAGCACTATAGACTTATCATAATAGTAATCATATTTGATTTTTATATAGCGCTTTATACCAGCAATAGGTCTCAAAGCGCTTTACAGACGTTATACTACCCCTGGTCAATGAAACCTGTCCCAGATACAATCCCTCCAGTCGGTAACAGTTATATACTGCGCCCAATGACAAGTTACCTCGCAGGTACCCATTTAATCCCTGGATGGAGAGAGGCAATTGAGATAAAGCATCTTGCCCAAGGACACAACGTAATGAACTAGGCAGAAATCGAACCAGCAATCCTTGGATCACGAGTCCAACGCCTTAGCCAATTGGCCACCACGCTCTGTATGTATTAGGGATACAAATAATACATTTGGGCCGAATATGGCAACATGTGATTAAGACTAATTAGTAGGACCTGACTGACAATCAGCATACAAATATTTATCAGGTGGCATACTCCTATTAGAGTCTATATCCATCCAACCGACTGTTCTCCTTTAACAGGGAAAGTGCAGCAGGAGAATATCTTTTTTGACCTGTTATCAATCATGATCTGTTTTGTGGCTTGCACATTAAAGAGCATGAATGGAAGTACATGTGGTGCAAAAAAAGGGTCAATTGAGGCAAGTTTAGACCCTCTTTAGGCCTCCCAGGAGCAGCATACAAAGATTGTTTACTACTGAGTGAAAGAGGTTTGTTTATAAGTGGCAAATACTTCCGGCTCGGATAGCAAAAAATCTACATGGTCATGATATGGAAAATTGATGGTGCCATGAGAGGCCAACTTGTCAGCTATGCAGTGATGCCTTGTAGCATTAAGCTAGTGAGAACTTCTATCTAGACTTAGAGACCACATTATTTTTTGTGATTTAGTATGTAAGTCAATGGGGATTTTAAATGCTCCTTTTAGTTCAGACCAACAACTTAAAATTAGCTGAATATGCTGACTTGTTTTCATACAAAATTTTGACCAACCATCAGTAGGGGGGGGGGGCGTTGTGGTCAAGTGGTTGCTTGCGCCGGTTTGTGGCTGCACCCTATGGGAAATCCCCTGGGGGACACATGGTTGTGGTGCACTGTGGTGCCTTAAGAGAGATTTATTGAATTGTGAACACTTTGGTGTGTAGGTGTGACAAGTTGCCAATGACCAAAGCTAAGTTGTACACGCTATGGTACACTTAGCGCCTTTGAACAATTTCTGTTGCTTTTGGCGTTATATAAATGTCTTCTGATTAATTGATTGATTGAAAACTGACTTCCAGTACTTCATCCGAAACATTTTACTCGGGACTGTCCAGTCTTTGCTCTTCTTCTTCTTCTTTTTTTTTGGTCTTAACCAACCAGGAATTCTAGCTACTGTATATTCTCATAAGTAATATTCAACATTTCTATTTTATTCTACCTCAATCATTAAAGCAAGCTAGAGGCCAAGACGACTGATTTTCATTTCTCACGATAATCGCAATTTTTTTTAGCAAAGTTATTCTCACTCTACAGCTTTGACACCTCTACCAAATGAACTACAACTTCCTTCAAAGAACTGATCATGCTGGTGTTTTTTTTGTTTACCTAAAGTTTAACACTTACATCATTTGACCTCAACAAGATTTATGCGATATTAAAGCAGATCAAAGACCGTGACCAAGCAAATAGTACTTTACACTCCGGTACCAAAACAGGTTCAATATTTTTCAGAATGTGATGGCAACCGTACGTTTAACGCATCTGTGTTGACTGGTACCTGGTACGCCCACGTTTGAGACTGAAATTTACCCCAGGGGATGTTTACTGGTTAGTGTGATCAAATGTTGTCAAAAAACTTGGTCAACTCAGAGAATCTTGTGAACTTTCCCATAACATCTGGGCTGATCTTAAGATCTTAAGATGAGCACGATACTGTTTTGGTTTATACGCTGTGTGCGGTGTTTGCATGAACCAGTTTTTCTTTCCATTGTTGCTTTCATTTCCATGAGTTTTTTATCTTTATCATCAACACATATTGAAATTTAAAAAACTAGGTTGTATACAGTGGCGTAGGAAGGTACTTTTGAGTGGGGGGGCTGAAGACTTATGGCCGGCCTGGGGGAGGGGTCTAAGGGGAGGGGGTGTCCCCCTCCTCTTTGGAATTTTTTGCATTTCCAGGTAGCCTCAGATGCAATTTGGTGCAATATAGCACACTTCAACACCGACTCCATTTTGTAAACTTAATTTTGTATTTTCACCTGGCCTTAGATGCAATTTGGTGCTCCAAATGAGATTTTTTTTTCTCATTTGGAAATGAAAAAGGGGTTTTCTGACGTGCGAAGCGGGGGGGCGGAATGATACTTCCGCCCTCCACATTTTTCACTGGGGGGGCTGGCACCCCCGCCCCCCCAGCCCCCCTACAGATTTAGATTATTTTACTGGATTGGTACAACCGTGCGATTTTGTCATTCGCCAGTAGAAAAAGAAAACACTTCAGTGCATCTTTCTGCCAGTAGACAATAAGAAGCTAAACATCGAGTGGAAGTTAATTGGAGCACTTGCTTATTTTTAACAAGTGCCTTCAATTTCACAACTGTTGAAGCTTTTCCTTACTTAAATTACTAAACATCTAAACTTATCAAGACAGCTTCAGTTAAAGTAACAATTTATCAAAATTACTCCTTCTAAGTATAAAAACTGGTGCAGTGATAGCTCTTTTAATTAACCTATCCAATGGAACCATGAATTGTTCATTGGTAAATAAGGCTTATAGACCTATTACTGAACACGTAAATGCACTAATGCACTTGTGAGTTGCACAATACACTAGCTAGTTCACCAAACTTTAAAACCAATGAGATACTTCAGTGTAGGGAACAGAACTATTCACTGAAGTGGAACTGATTCAACCTTGGCTTGAACAAGCTGCGATAGCTATTGTGCAATTACTGTTGAAACTTACACCAATCTTAGTTCTGAATGATAGCGGTGTCATTTTCATACCCCTCTTGCAAATTTATGTCAAACATCTTGCGAGATTCCCAACAGAAAAATGTCGCTTGTCATTCTTAAAGGTCCATACCAACAACCTTCTCAATAGACCTATGCAAATATTCATTATAAATGCGTGTTGCACCTTTCGTTTACACAAAGGAGCTGGCTGGCCTAACGCAGGCGAATCAAAGGTATATTATTTGCAGCCTGTACATACTATTAGTGTATTGCTAACCAGTAACAAGAGACGTAAATGGAACGGTACAAACATGGCAAATGCAAGGTGTAAATACAATAAATAATAGACTAGTCTTAAAGCAGCATTTTGCATCCTTTTTCTATGATTTTTCTCAACCTCACTGACTCCACTATGCCATAACCACATACATACAGTAACTAGTTTATCTATTTAAATTTTACTTCAAATGGTGGCATAAAAGTCTAAAAATTTGCAACTTTCAACTTTGTTTTTCTCCAAGATATTTTCCGTTGGGATCCCAATAAACCTCGCCCATAATATGAATATTTAAACACTACGAACGTCATTGACCAATACTTAATACAACACCATGCTTGATTTGTGTACAGTCTATATGGCAGTTGTACCAGGGAGTTCCATAACAACTCCCTGGTCGTACCAACGCAAAGTCTTGAATCTATTTTTAGCAACGGCTCATAATTAAACCTGCATCTCTGATTGGTTGAATTCAAACTAGTGGGTTTGGGGGAACTGTATGCGATTAATTTCGTATGTGGAATTTGTCGTGGACACTTTTCTCATTATCTGCAAATATCCTTAATTACTCGCCAATTAACGTTGTTGGCAGGAAAAAACTTGGCTTATATCTTAGTTTGCTGTTTTTGGATTGATATATGTAAAGAAACTCGATGGACATGTCAAAAAAGTAGAAAACGGCGACCAAACGCAAAATGCTGCTTTAAGCTATAGTCCTAAGGCATAAGACCTTCAATACATATTCCATGGTATATTCCAAGACTTTCGCTAACTATTCTCAAAAGTTTAATTTAACGTGTTGTTCAAATTGACCAATCAGTGTCCATGTGGGTATGTTCTGTCCCGTCCGATCGTGATTGACAACATACGTTATAGTCAATGCCGACTTCCAGCTTGGATTTGCCGTAAACTGATGGTTTTTGGTCAAGATTTGTTTGTTTATATGGTTTATTTTGTACAGTTAAGTTTCATTTTACATGTTAAAGGGTTTAATTTCTAGTTGGAAAGCCAGTAAGTGTTGCAAAATAATCAGCGCAATCAACGCAAGCTCAGTTTATAACGTTCGTACAGGACTATAATGGACTGTACTGTGTACATTTATATGATACTGTTCGCACACTGGTAAAGATATAGGTCAGTCAGTAATCAATATTGCGCAGTACTGAGGCAACTCGACGAGATCTTTATGCATGAAAAAGACAACAGTGATAGGCGTGGCGTATCGTTGGATAATTAGCCATTTTGCTGACAAAAATTCCCATCCTTTTTGCTAAATTTTCTAAGATTTGAGACGTTTCTCCCGCAAAATACGTTTGGGGATATGTTTGGAATACTAGCATAAGGATCACAGTTAATGGTAAGCAGGTGTCACTTTGGGGTGATATTCAAACACGGTATGCTCCTTTAATTAGAATCAGAAGTCACAGAAAGTTTCCTGAACTAGGCAGACTAGGCAGACAAATTCTTGGACAGTAAACATCACTTGAAAGAACAAAGAGATGTCTACTAGGATGAGTTCAAGTTCAGGCAGAGCTTTTTAGTCCTGAGATGTGATAGTCCAAGAAAAATGACAAAACTTTGAGTGTAAATTAGTAAAAAATGCCTATACAGCTATTACAGTTTTCAAGATACTGAGCTTTAAAACATAATTAATGACTGGAATAAGTTCCAGTAAGGGTAACTTGATCATTAACCATGGTTCCTCAGTGAGTGAAGCCAAATTGCTACAACTTATCTGTTGTTTTATTAGTTATATGAGCACGACCGAAACAAGTTATATTTTTTCTTAAACTTATGATCGAGCACCACCTTTTGAATGATATATTCAACACCTATTTTTTCAAATAATTCGCGGTTTGATCGTACACATGTTACTTTGAGGCCGTAAAGACATCGGAGGGAATTAACCTTATCTTCTAAGTGTTAGACTAACTAGTCCAGTCACTTTATAACTTGATATGAGTCTGAGGTATGTCTCAAGGCACACTTTTTTTTTCAAATATAAAATGGTGTATAGAAATATAGTAACCTCGAAAATGTATCAAAGATTCATTTTGTGTCATTTTAAAGGCATCATTTCAGTTAACAAACCAATGCACAAAATGCATCAGCATCAACATAGGAGTGTTAGCTCAGTGGTTAACGCCGGTTAACGCCGGTGCCTTTCAATCATAAGGTCCTGAGTTCGAGTCACTTCAAGATTAATGTATGTCGTCCAGTTACAGAGTTGTTGACAATTGACAATTCATAATCATGGACGTTAAATATGAATCTAAGAGATTGACTTCGGTCAGCTTGCGGCTTTGATAAGCCAATGATGGCTTCTTCGTGAGTTCCTGCTTGCAGGAGGATCAAAAATACATACATACATACACACATCATTGTCTTTGAGAAACTCACTTGTCTGCCCAGGCTTGTAGGCAGCCTTATCAGTCTGAATCAGTAGGTTTAGGCTGTTCATATCGTACAACAGTTGGCCGTCACGATGAGAGAACTCGAGTCCCCCAGATCCGACTACCTGAAGGAAATAAGTTGCTCCAGCAGGTGGGGGTCCAAGATCGTCAGGAACCTACAATATGCAAGAGAAGTATATACAGAACAAAAGTGTGTACTTAGTGAAACATGAGGAAAGGGTTAAAAAAAAAAAAAAAAACGGGCTTACCCCTGATTTAGTATCGTTATAGTATATGCGCAGGGAAAAAGAATGCCCCCAAAAATACATGAAAAGTGTCAAAGATTGGTCGACACTTTTTACAAGTAGAAGTACTTAATAACTTTATTTTCCCGCCCTTTTTGCCATTAATCGTTGGTGATCAGAAAAGGGGCAGATCCATAGTAATGTTGTCCAAGTCATACTGTACCATAGTCAGTCTATCAAAAGACCACAATCATGGAAACAGTCTACTATAAATGTGACAAAAGTTGTAGCAGATAACTATTATTTGCTCCGGTTGTGCCATTGGTAGACCCTGTGTAATACTCAAAGTCTCATCACGTTATTTAGATACTGAGAATAATTCGGAAAATTTTCTGCTCCATATGTATGAATGAAATCAGAATATGATATATAGATTTTAATACATACAGAATATAATACTGAAAATGGATTACACACAATTGATATTCACTTTTATATATATATATATATATATATATATATATATATATAGATATATATATATATATATATATATATATAAATATATAGATATATATATATATATATATATATATATATATATATATTTATATATATATATATATATATATATATATATATACGATTTTCATTTATATAATCAGCGTCCATAGCCTAGTGGTTAGGGTGTCCGCGTACAGAGCGGAAGGCCCGTGATTCGAATCCCGGTGGAGGCTGTAAGTTTTTCCACTGTTCTTGATTTTCCAACTCATTACGATTTTCATTTATATATATATATATATATATATATATATATATATAAAGCTGTAAAGGATCTAAGTTTGTTATTGATACAAGATTTTATCAAAACAAAACACAGTTGCACATTCATGCCTGTCATTCAATTCAATGAAACCGAAAGACCTCAAAAGTAACCACCGCTTAGTCACTCTGAGAATTCTCATAATGCCACGGAAACAAGGCCAGGTTTATTGTTGAGCTGCAATAGTACGTTTTTGTGTATATCACACATCACTGACCGAACACCATCTATGACATATATACAGACTGCTGTACCTGCGATGCCAATGTACTATTTTAAACGAGCAGGCTAATACAAAGCTTGAAGAGAAAATTTAGCTAAAATAAGTGTCAAACTATCCAAATTTATTCATGCAGTTTTTCGAAACTAAAATGTCTTTGTAGAATATTCTAAGCTGCATTCTGAGAGATGAGACACCATGGTAAACCTAAATTGTGTGTGTTGCATTCTCCAACCAACCAAGTTGTCCCATAAAAGACTGTGAAATTATTTTAATTGATGATAACAACAACCAAAATGTCTCTCTGCATTAGTATCTGGGTGAGCATATGTGAGACAATCTCACACCCAGTTGTTGTTACTGCAGGATGGAGGACAAAGTGTGTTACTGGAGTTAGCAAGTGACACCTTTTCCAAGCAATCCATATTATGTGGGTCAGCCAATAAGATTTGAAGCTGATAAGTTACTTCAACTCCGACTTTGATCAGTTCTTCATTCTCTTTTTCCCCTTTTTTTTTCTCATGCTGCCGACAACTGGTGACCTGGCATGAACTTTGAACTCATTTTACTGAAGTGGATCCACATACCAAGAAAGAAGTACATGTTTTCAAGCTTTACTTTTGGAGTTATTGCGATTATAAGCTTTGCAGACTTCGTAATTGTCTACCTCAGATGAACTTTGACCTCCTTACATAGAAATATCAAGTTCATTGTAGGTTTACTTAGGGAGTTATCATTGTTTTTCAAGGTTTTCAGATGTTGACCTATAGTCCGTGACCTCAGATGACCTTGATCATTACTATGAGGTTCTCACCCTCACTAATTATCCATCTTTATCCATCTTTGTGCTTTTTTTGAGTTATAATAATGTTTACCAGCCAAGGGCACTACCTACACTCCCACACACTTGCACACTTGCACCATCGAACAGATTCCTATTTCCTATGGCAAAGAATAAAAGATCATAACCGACTGGTCCAGACAGGGTAATGTATCCTTCCCAAGGATGAAGGAGTCACCAAAACTTCTGAGCATTAGCAAATCGACATATGATTGATTTGATTTGGGTTTAAGATTGTACCATTGCCAAGCTAGCCTTCTATGTATCTCTGTCATTAACCATGTAACTATTGAATAGCATAGACCTAATATATATATAAACCTTATCCCATCATACCCATTGCTACAAACTTTGACCAAAGGATGAAACAATTCAGTTTAACTTAAGCCATATATTAAACTGTAGTTGATATGTCATCCTCTCTTGCCCTAGCTACGCATAGGAACTGTCCGGTAAATAAAACTATATACTAAGCTAGTGAACAGAGAATAGAACAAATGACGGCATGTCACGAAAAAAACTAATTTTACCTCAATTGTTATCTCCGTCACGACGTTTTGCGGGGCGGACACAGTGGTCGAGGCAACGACGGCTAACAGTGACAAGTCCCCTTCGCTTATAATGGATGCTGTAACGTCAACCGACGCTGATGCATCTCGGATGTGGACAGACAGGGTGAGCTGTCTTCCCGCCCTTATTGTGTTTGGAGACATGATCACATACTGCCTAAATTCACAAGATGGAAGACGAGAAAAACATTTCAGTTACTTTCCTTTTTCTACCCGGCTTGAAAAGTAAGATCTTTTGCTTGGATTCATGGAAGCACCATCTCTCCGCGGTGATGAGGATTACCGTTATCTTGACTGATGGGCGGATTCATAATTAGTTTATAAAGCCAGTCAGAGGAGAGTATCACGTAGCAAACTTACAACTTGTGACACTCCTCGTTCTCTCCCTCACCCCATGTTTCCTTAGCCAGCCCCCTCCATCCCCCCCCCTCCCACCCTCCATACAGTTTAAAACATATTTAGAGCTCTATATGTAACGTATTTGACTGCAATATCCTTGGACTTTACTATTCAGTCAGCAAATATGAAACAAAATCATATAAAAGATCAACCACAAATCTATACATTTTCATCAAGTTGACTGATTCTTGACAGATTTCTGGAAATTTCTTTGTAGCTTTAAGTGTAAAAGTGTTTACAGTTTTATATTACTAACCTCTATCTTTTACGCATGGATGCATACAGTATATACTACCCAACTTTATACAATTACCAGTCACCCACATCACAAGACACCTTTGACAGGTACAGGCATAACAAAAAGCGTTCTGAAATCTGTTACGTGTTAGAACAGGTTCTTTTGAAAAACGCAAGTCAAAGACAGTTGATATATAACACAATACCATCTGTATTTCGGTCAAAAGGAATCTGAATAATTTATTCAGACTCACTCATTGATTCAAACATCTAAAAAAAAAAAAAACAGGAACTTTTACATCTGAGGTTAGAAGTAACTGATTTTTTTTTTTTTTAAACAAATATATATTTGGGTTGTCCACACAAAACACATACAAAGTATCACGGAATGCTTCAACTATAAATCAACATGTTGTGCCTGGGAAAATGTTAAGGAGAGCTTTCATCAACCAACAAGACCTGAAAACCCTTAAAAATTAGCCATCTTTACAAATCTGTACCCTGCTTTAGTTGAAATGATGATTTTCAAGGTTTTAAAATGTTACAAATTCAAAAACATATTTATGTATTTATAATCACATAAGTCTGCAGGTGGAGAGTGAACTTTACATTTCACAATGAACAACCTGCTTTATAGATACGTTGTGCCATAAAATCGTTTGGAAATGGATACCAATTAAATGTGCAAAATTGGGCAGATTTATTTTTAAAGATTTTTTTACTTACGATGGATGCTCCATGGGCGATTCAGTGGGCATTGCATAGCTGCTGCCACTGATGAAGAGCATTGCCCCCAGAAATAGAAGGATAGATGGCGGTGGTGACCCCATCGTCCGTCACATGTGTGCAACAATTCTATTGAATGATGAAAGAATGAGATAAAAGGAGATTTAATTGAAGCTGCAGTCACACTATAGACATTGCTCACACCAGATATGTCACAGGATGACTATAAACAGAATCTACTACAGAGCTATATATCATGCAATAGTTAAAAAAAAAAAAAACAAGGATTGGTCACGTTCTTTATTTCAGGTTTAAAAGCATTGAAGACTCGTCCCAAACTGTGTGAGGCCATCTGGAAAAGTTAACTTTCTGTTGCTTGCAAGTGACGTTTTGTTTGTGTCACTACAAAATGCAGACAGTAATGAAACGTGATACTTTTTATCTTTAGCTGGACCTCAGTTGTCCATCGCTGTATCGTTTGTATACTGTGCTGTGGGTATAATTGACAGCAGCTGTATGTACTGACTGTACACTAGTGTCTTATTACCGACGGTAGAAAGCTGTGTGTGTATTTTCTGGGATCAATGGTGGTGTCTAACACTTCTGTTACACCTTATTCGAAACTAGGTCAGATTACCGGCATTAGACGTTTCTTTATGCACGAGTCTTTACACCCTTTAAGATATTCACCATTAAAGTACAAAAATGTTTACAGAGGAGGCATCTGACAGCTCAGTGAGAATCCATAACAACTCCCTGGTGAAATCAGCAAATAAGTTCAAGGCTGTCTGCTTGTTACTTATAATTCATTGTTTGTCATTTGAAAATGCGCCCTTAAATACCACTGCCATAACAGTTTTACCTGCCTCTGGCATTTTAATAGGCTCTCGTGGGTAGATTGTGGGAAATTTGAGCTGTGCAAGTGCAAGTTACGTAACACACAGGCTACCCTTTGAGACTAATAACCTCGAAAGGTGAAGGAATGGACAGTCTTACTAAATAGGTGGATTTATTCTATCACAACAAGTTTCTTTTCTCTTTTGTGTGTATAAAATAACAAAACACCCTGGAAGGTAAAATTCTGATAAAATTCATACTTGTGTAAAAGTAAGTGGGCCTGATGTTTCAATCCTGGCAGTATCTTCTTCATAGGCTGAATACATAATTGACAAACTTATTGTGCTTTGTGGTGGGTTTTTAATACAGGGACCAGAAGGAAACTTAAATTTATCATAAAACATAATTATTCTCTGACTTGGCAATCTCTAACAGTAACAGACAGTACTATTTTACACCTTGGTTCAAAGTTGCAGTATTATCATCTGCCTTTTTACCATAAATTTTATTTCATTCCATGAAACAATAAATTTGGATTGAAAACCAGTCTTGGTCAACTGAGACATTAGTATCACTCAATTGTCACCAGATACTAGCACTTACGAGTCTAACAGTAATACATTCTGTTGCTCTGTAATTCGTTATGGAACCCTCAAGTAGGTATTGCATTTGAGGGTTTTCTACATGTCACTGCTGAATGCCTAACTTAGTAATTTACTACTCGCACAAATGGCTTAAACTATTTCATGCATCCAAAGGACATGTAGCAATCTTAACTAGCTGCCCAGAAGAGTCCGTCAAATGACCACCAAAACTCAATCTTCTAATTCTATGTGCTTTCGAACAATCCCTGTCATGCAACATAAAACTGAAGTAAAGGTATGTGCCATTCTTTTACTTTTTAGACTTGTTTTTCTGTTTATGTCATATTTTTAACGGGGGTCTTGAAGATGACTTGTAACCTAGTTGGTCAACAACATGTGGTTCGTTCTTTCATTCGATTTCATATGGAACCTTGATTTTCATTCATTTTGCTAGGAAATTTGTCACATGGTTGGATTTGATGTGTAATACAGTATTCAATCACAAGTTGGTTCCTCGGTGTTGAACTGTTTCTTGCTTTATGGATAGCCTAAATATATTTGTACCTGATTGACTGAGATTTTTTACCACAACACATTGTCTGTTCACATTATCTGTTCAGTTGCGTAACCTATCTTGCTACGGTAGGCGCTAGGCCTAATTGTTAATGTTATGCCTAAGTTAGTCCTACTCCTAGCCTAGATTCTGAGGATCATATACAACCTAATTATACAAATATCCTATATCGTTTATTCGATAACCTTACGCATTCTGTTACAAGGAATTTGAGGACAAGGAGTGATTTGATTGCCGCTGCCATGCTAGTCGCATGAAAAGTTGATCTATAGATTAGTCAAGTGTTACTGTTTCCTTTCCAAGATTACTGAAAATGTATTCTTGTCCACACTTCGTTTCTCGATCACAAGGCCGTCGAACTTCTCACAAGTACGTGCGGCCTTATGGCAAGCCATTTTATTTTTTATTCAGTATTTATTGATATCAACAATTATTTAATATTGTTATAACAAATATCATGAATTATTTCATGATATCTGAAATTGTTTTAATGATATGTACGTCATATTTGATGATATCATTAATTGGTGCAAGGAAATTATTGATATCATTATTTTATTTGATGATATCATAATTAAAATTTCTGATATCAAGAATTGAATATATGATATCTTAAAATAGATGAACTATCAAAGATATCAATATTTCAATTCAAGATATCATAAATTCAATTTCAGATATCTGTATTTAAATTGATATCAAAAAGTATGACGTACATATCACGAATTCGGCCATATTTAATGATATCATAAATTCCAATTAATGATATCATCAAATATGACGTACATATCACGAATTCGGCCATATTTAATGATACCATTAAATATGGCCGAATTCTTGATATGTACGTCACATTTGTTGATATCATTAAATCGAATTAGTGATATGTACATATCATTAATTCGAATTAGTGATATCAGTAAATATGACGTCATATTTGATGATATCATTAATTCGAATTAATGATATGTACATATCACTTATTCGAATTAATGATAATTAATGATATGTACATATCACTAATTCGAATTAGTGATATCAGTAAATATGACATCATATTTGATGATATCACTAATTCGAATTAGTAATATGTGCATATCAATAATTCGGATTAGTTATATGTACATATTACAAATACATTTAAAGATATCTTTAAATCATTTCTTGATATCACTAATTCAATTAATGATATCATTAAATGAATTATTGATATCAAGAAATGAATTGAATTAATGATATCATTAATTGATTTAACGATATCAACAACTCGAATTCTTGATATCAACAATTGATTTAATGATCTCATCAAATAATTAAAGATATCATTAAATATTGAATAATAAGTAAAACGGCTTGCCATATACGGCCTTATTATACACAGAGCTGCCAGATGAAAATATTTGGTCGGCCAAAATCAAGGAGTGGAAATAGGCCACTTTTCGGAAAAAAGGAACATACAATAAGCCAAATTTTAGGTAAAACTTTATGTCGAAAATGTTGATGTAAGTAGACCTCTCGGCAGACTCGACTACTTCAAAACTTTCAGGAAAATACTATGAAAAACGGAAATCTTACAACTTTGAGGAACAAGAAGATGAAGAAGGAGAAAACATTTATAGCGCTACTATCAACAAAAGACGTTCAAAGTCGCTAAAACTTTATGCAATACACTTGTTCAATTAGATAAAACTAAAAGTTACTTGACTATATATACTATCTGAGCATTCTTCGACACACTGTGAGTTTGGGCACAATAGAGAAATAATACATACATAGTAATATATATAGTAATATATATATATATATATCACGGGGTGACACTAGGAAGGATTCGTCCCGTGTGCCAACTATATTATAGGTACGCAACAGTTTAAAAAAAAAAAAATTAAGAAAATCAAGCTCATCAAATCTCAAGTGGCTCGTGTAGTAAAAAAGGTCTGGCAAATTTTAAAAATTCGGGCAAAAACTTTCTGCTCACTTTCTGGTGACACAACCCCATGATGGAAACAAACATTGCACACACACACACACACACAAAATATATACAAAACATTGAAGCACATGCGACTCGATGATGATGTCGTATTTAGACTTGAAGTAGGCTCATCATTGTGAAGTAGGCGAAGTAGGCTCATCCTTGTCATGTGAAGAAACATTACAAGATTTTTCTCAGCAGTTTGGGGAAAGTTGTTCATGACAGTTATCTCTATCAGATTCAGGCGCGTAGCCAATGGGGGGCGAAGGGGGCAGCCGCCCCCCCCCCCCTTGAGCATATTTTTTTTTAATTTAATGTTTTTATGATTTCGCTAGTATTTTCAAAAGAGAGAATGCTAAGATGCAACTTACAAGGCCTGGGAAGAGCCATTTCCAGCGATCTGGGAGGCATTTTCAGCCAAAATTTTCTTGTACGCTTCGCGCCAACTTATGGTGGCGCTACGCTTAGATAGTTTGCAATGCCGAATCTACAGTTTCGCCCCTCCCTTTGGCAAATTCCTGGCTACGCGCCTGCTTATCCTTTCGAGCGGGCATGTACATTACTTGTAATTGTGCATATAACTACTTTAGCGGTTCCATCCCAGTTGATGACTTTTGAGTGCTGAAACTCTTGTCGTCTGCTGCAGACAGTCATACAGAAAATTGTTGCCGATGTGCATGGCCTATGATTCCAACTAAAGTTTGTATTGCCAGATTGTCATAATTTGACAATGTAGTCTTGTATTATCTTGATGGCAAGATCTTATATTCAAACGTTTGTGACTCGAATCAAGAATTGCTACAAAACTTACAAGTGTTAGCAGCGATGAAAATACCCGCTAATCATGCACGCCATGTACGTCCATAAGGGGGGTGAGTAGGACACTTCCTCACCCACCACCCCCCCCCCGCCCCACCGATGGAAAGCAATGTAATAAAACAGAACCAAGAACTGTGTTCTCTCGTTAAAATCTCGTGTAAAACACCTCAATCTGTTCAAACTCACCTGCTAAAATCAGAACAACATCGACGATAACACTGGTCCTGTATATAATTTGTCTAAGCTTTTCTAACTCACGGTGTTACTTTACCTCGATGTACACTGAAAGTATTAGCGTATGGAGAAAACGTATATTGTTGTACATGGGAAGTCACACCTGGGTGATTTCGGGACAATACATATATATATTGACGGGTCGTGTTGGACCGACGAGTTCCAAGCTCGTACCAAGCACTGCCAGTAGACTGACGTCAATAGGTTCTATTTTTTTTTATTTGTCATAAAGTCAGTTATAATGAAAGCTCACGGTGTGTCCATATCTATGAGCCGTAATGAGCGCGCCGGTCCAAAAAAGTTAGCCCCGTGCTTTTCAATCGGGTCAGGAAGTTGGCAGAGTTTAAAAGCAATTAGTGCCGAGTCATACCGTCACTTTTCAGTTTTATCAAAATTTCTTAAGATGTAATTGCACCTAGTTGGGACAATTTTTTTCTATACTTTTATAATTGTTTTCTATACATCATATAGGAGTGTTTGTTCAGTGGTTAACGCCGGTGCCTTCCAATCATAAGGTCCCCAGTTCGATTAATTTCAAGATTAATGTATGTCGTCCAGTAACAGAGCCTTGTTGAAAATTGACAATTCATGATCATGGACGTTAAATATGAATCTGAGAGACTAACTTCTGTCAGCTCGCGGCTTTGATAAGCCAATGAGGCTTCTTCACGAGTTCCTGCTTGCAGGAGGATCTAAAATACATACATACATACTGCAGTAGTGTTATGTGATATGGGCCCGGCATTGTTCTTCAGACTTGATATATATGTACAAGAAATCGCATGATGAAATTTATATGAAACCAAAAATATTAGTATTGTACATGCATTGTAAGTTTTAGTAGTCTTATACATGCGTACCAGCTGATGCTAAGTAATACCTGCAGGTCTACGCAACTAGGGTCATCATAGTATAGTCTAATTAATTTGCTTTGTAGACCGTGATGCTGCATGCAGGGGATTGACTATAGCTGAAAAACAGTAATCTAATTTTTAAGTGCACCGCACTGTGCCTGGCACGGAGATATAAAACTTCGATTACACCACTAGTTATTATATATGTTAATTCCAATTATTATTCAGAGTACAATTTGCGGTTGTCTTGGTTGACACAGGTTATTACATTGTGCGTTATTGCAGTTTCTCGTAAAATTTAAAAACAAAATTACATATATAACTCGTTAAAGGCCTTTATGACATTTTGAGTCAACAATTATTTCATTTTGCAGCGTAATACCCCACCCCCACCCCTTTCCACCCCTTTCTTTGTGTATATATGGTTCAAATTTCATTGTATTGTCTTTTCAAAAGAAAAGAAAAGCTATGGGAAATATTGAGCTCTTTACTTCAAACGATTTCAAATATTGGATGAATCATATGAAACCAATTCTAAATAAAAGACGGAAGTAAACAGAGGCTGCGCAGGTGGGTTCAAGCTGTAGGGTGAGGGGGGGGGGCGGAGGACGAGGAGTACAGAGGAATCTGTCTATGATTTAAGGGAGCAAATCACAATATCAAATCTTACCAAGAAAATGATTCCCTGGTGTTCTGTTGCACAAACGAAATTGCAGTACTTATTTGAAAATATTTTCACCACTGTTTACTTACCGGTTTGGTTTTTAATTTTTCAACAAATAAACACTTTTTGGTAACATTTGTTTTAGTTTCTCGCAAAAGCGTACTTTTTCATAATTAAGGGCACTTTTTAGTTACAAAGGCGAAAAGGGGTACTTTTCATTAACATTGATATTTATAGAACAAGGGCGGAGCATTTATGTTTCTCACAAACCTGGGGCATTTGTCCCTTACGTTTGTCGACTCCTCCGCCCCTGCAAGTACATTGAACACATGGTTTGTATCACAAATGGTCACGAAACGGAAAACATTCTTCAGACTATACGAGGTTGACTCAGTATATAGTGCGTTACTAAAAATAGTAGACTGCATGCATGCCTCTTGGAATGATTCATGATATTGACAGCTCCCAATCGTTCATTTTCTAATGTTAGTGTAAATCCTTTTACAGCAATGATGTAGGCCTACCTTATTGAGAATGTGGGGCGGGGAGGGGAGGAGCGGACGAACTTAAAAGTTTTGCCCCTGGTCACTGGAAGTGGAAGAGCAAATAGAAATGTTACCACAATCCAATGCTTCAAGAAATCACAGTCAGCGGGGGAGCGCGGGAGCGAGGGAGCGGGGTAGCGGGGCGGTAATGTCTTTTGACCTTCAATAATCATTTAAGATTAATTTTATACCACTTATAGTTCTTCCTAGAGTAGCGTGCGGAAACTTATTTATAACTTAGTAAAGGGGTTTGGTAAGTAACGAAAACATGAACAAAAATCACAGAAAAAAAGGCTTCTGGTCAGACTCATAATACATAAATATGAAGGTGTCATGGCCAACGTGTTAGCGGTCCAGCGATGGGTAGGAATTAGCGAGTGAGAACGTCTAACAACGTCAAAGGGAAATTATTTGGAGTATGCTACCTTACTGTTTTGTTAGGGCGCTCTATTTGAATTATACTTCGGCTCCGATTATTATCAACGAATGCCCTGATCAAAACTGAGAAATGTATATCCTCAAAATGACCACGTAGCCCAGTTCTGGTGTACGGCATAGTATTGCAGCATTATCCAAAATCGTCACACCTGCCTATGAAAGAAACCGGTAAATTATTTGCAGTGTTGTTCGATACAACAGTGTACCATACCAAACGGTAAATACAAGTGAAAAGTTGTAATGTATTCCAATGATACTAATATGATGAAGAATGAATTTGAATTCCAAAAGACCTTGTGGCAATCATAGGCGTAGGGGCCTTATCTGATTTGGGGGGCTGTAACGACTTGCCCGAAAAATATCACCAAAATTTTTCGCGCGCTCCGCGCGCATTCAACATGTTAATACATGTGCATATAATATAGGCATCCATCGGTTATTACATCATATGCCAATAACATTCAATTCATTCCGTTTTAATACCCTTCAATATTGGTTATAATTATTGGGGAAGTCGTTACAACAATAATGATGATAATCATATAAGTTTAACCATTGACAAACACATTGCAAATTATTCTTCTTTCAGTAGGTGCCCGAAAAAGTCTCAGAATATTGCCCGAATTTTCACCAAAAAATATTGAAAAACACACTGCAAATTATTCTTCTTTCAGTAGGTGCCCGAAAAAGTTTCAGAATATTGCCCGAATTTTCACCAAAAATATTGACAAACACATTGCAAATTATTCTTCTTTCAGTAGGTGCCCGAAAAATTCTCAGCATATTGCCCGAATTTTCACCAAAAAATATTGAAAAACACACTGCAAATTATTCTTCTTTCAGTAGGTGCCCGAAAAATTCTCAGCATATTGCCCGAATTTTCACCAAAAATTTTGGTTGGGGGGCTGCAGCCCCCCCCCCAGCCCCCCCCCCCCCCGCCTCCTACGCCTATGGTGGCAATTCAGACTCGAACGTTTAATTGCAACTTCTGAAATAATATGTTTCCTTACGATATTTCAACAAATTTGCACCAGGAATACAATAAAAAAAAAAAGGTATGCACAATTTGTAATGGTTTGAAATAAGGAAATAGTAAATATAGTAGGTCTACACTAAATTTTTGGAATACAATATTTCTGTATGGAGTCGACTATTACTATATATATCTCGATATTATACGAGCAGCCAGACGGTTTAAAATCTGTACATAGATGCATTTAGATTGGAGTGGATTGAATTATGTGAATATTTTTTATTTTTTATTATTTTCATCTTTATTGAGGGTATTACCTGACTTTGTAATAAATGGCAACTTTCTAAAGCATGTACGTGTGCATATGGACCCGAATCGGGTAAACGCAAAAATACCAATAAATATAAACTAAAGAAACATCATTATCTATAGGAATCAGTCATAATAAAATAACGTGGGCTACGCTAATGATGACGGCGCCAACCTGCGAGCTGCAGTTGTACCCGGCCTTCACAAGAGTTGCCTGAAAACCCCCTATACGCAGGGGCGTCGGAGCCGGTACGCAGGTCCAGCGAACGCCGGACCAATATTCACGGCGCAAAAAAAAAAAGAAAAAAAAAGAAAGAAAGAAAGTAGGACTAAGGAAAAAAATGGCAAAACATAAAGAACCAAAATGAAACAAGCAAGTAGGCTAAATGTGACTACTCTGGCATGGCAGGGGTCTTGTTTTCAAGCTCGGGAAGTGCCATTTTCTGCAATCTGGGAGGCATTCTTTCAAAATTTTATCCATTACGCTACGCGCCAACCATGGTGGCGCGTAGCGTAGTTTGACCTACCAAACGTCCCCCGATAATTATGATAGATGGTCACACTCTGATCTGCCGTACCAATCCAAAACAGCTTCCGACGCCCCTGATAAGTTCAGACAGCATTCCTATAAGGCATTCCTATAAGTTCAGACAGCCGCAGATGACATCTCAGTGTTGCAGAGTGTTATACATATGGGCCGCTACGGGAGACCGTGCATCTCCCCGCGCTCTTCTTGTCATTTCATTGAGTTGGACCAAAGCTCCACGGTCAGAGGAGTCCATGTATCAAGTAACCCAGGGCAGGGACCCTAACAGGTGCTATATATTGCCGGTTCGGACCCAGGACTGACCCTGGGGAGTTTACTTCATATCCTACGTAAATGGGTTCAAAATGCACTAGTTTTAAATATGTAAGCTGAAACAAGTGTGTAAAAAAGAAAACATATAAAGAAGCAACACTGCAATGTATAGTAAGTAAGCGGGTTGCAACTATTTCTGTTGTTTCCTCTGCTCAGTATGACTGGATAATTTTTAGGCTCTTCAATCTTGTAAATCCATTTTTGCCCTTCTTAGTTTTGATTTAAAAAATGGAAATGCTTATTAACAATACTATCATGCTAACCAAGCATTCGATGTAATATTCACATGTACTTGAATACTCCCTCTATTATATATATTCTGAGTAAATAAGGTTGTAGTCCATATGATTTTTAGGCCTACCTGTAGATTTGCACGTAGGCCTATAGGCTATATTTGTGTTTGGAAACGCGGGGGGGGGGGGCGGGCCTGCGGGTTGGTGGGTGTTTACAGGAAGCATCCCTATTACATTGATATGCCAATAACGAGGAGTTCAGTTTGTCTCGCCGTTCAATATTTCTCAAAAATGAAATAAGTGCAGATATACCTACAACTTGATGTTAAGATATATTCACGTGTTTAAGCCGATGTGCAATAATATTGTTTATCTTGTAATATCATTTGTGGCCTCAGGCTGTTTATTTATTGTGGATATCTTTATATCAATTTAAATTAAAAAGGGATCTGATTCAGGCTTAAAATGAGGACTATGCGAAGTACGTTGTCGAAGTCCTTTACCCTGTAGATCAATAATGGTGTGGTGCGGTAGAACCGGGTGTAACCTGTGTAGAAGGTACCAGTCAAAGACAGAGTTTCAATTCCTGTGGATTAGATGCGCCTTCTATTGCAAGTTGCCCAACTTCAAGCCTTTTCCTGCATTATGAATGGCAAGGGATACCACGACTCGATGGACGACCCAACAATGAGCGTACACTCTGAACTCTCACCAGCGTGCACTGTTACCATATCACCCAGTCATTTTAGTGTCCGTCAAAATAATGTAGCTTTGTGGATCAATATCATCATAATTATATATAGTTCGTCTATAGTGTTTTGGCTTTTGTTTTCCGTAGCTCAAGTTTAAAATTGACTAACCACGTGTGTCCCATTGTTTTCGTCTACGTTTTGATATATTGGAAATTTCCATTTCCGGAAAACGACACTCTTTAACCTTTCGAGGAGCCAGGAATTATTTTCAATGGAGAGTTTAAACCGATAGGAAAATTTCATCTTCTGTGTTTTCTCTCTGAGGGTGACGCAGTTTCATCAGTTTCCAAAAATAGATCTCACGCATGTAAACAAGGAGGCGTGGCTTCGTCTACTTTCCGTACTTACTAGCTTCGAACTAACGTAAACACATCACAGAACTATGTATGTGAAGCACACACTCTACATAATAGATAATGTACACTGTGTAACTACTAGTGAGTACTACTTATCAGCAAACAAACAAAATTATAAATTGGATGATATTGCTTTGTGGGAAAAACTTAATTCGAGATTTCCAAACTTACTGTGATAGAGTTACATAAACAAGGAGCCCTGCCACTCTGTGTTGAGAATTCACACGATTTGAAGTTTTAACTTAGCGCAGCAGTTCAACATACTAACGTTAGGCCAAAGTTAGGGACCTAGGCTTTCGTACCTTTTCCTGGCCTGATGCTAACAATAGCCTAGTGCTTGTACTATACTTGCTTGTTAGTGTTAGGGTGGTGCCAGCCTAGGTCGCGCATACATACATGTAGGCTATCACATTTACAACCTTCACCACCGGACTGCCTATACTATACTAGTGCCCAGCAATAGCGCTACCCGAAATTGCATTGTGACTGTGATTAAGTGTTAGCTCACTGTAAGTACATATTACTTGGTTTCCAGACAAGTAAGTTGCACTGGTACTAGTAGTAGTAGTGCTATAGCATAGACATATCCTATTCCTATAGGTCTATACAAGTTAATCTAAGGAAATATTCTACTTGGCATTAAAGTTGCTTACTTGAGTTACCAAAATGTCACCAGAAGAAGTCAATTTGGACATGGTCCTTATGGATCCTGAGCAAGCAATCCCTGCAACGAAAGTTGAGCTCAGCATATCCTGCAGGTGAGTTTGGTACATAAAATATATATAATAAGCCTTTGATACATAGGTAAGGCTGCTTAAAAACTGAACAGTTCACATTTGTAAAGGACCTAGGCCCTTTGACTGATTACTCTTTTTTGACTGATTACTGATTACAAAATATAGACTTATAGTTATAGCCAACACAACCTTCCATTATCAAGAGGGTTTCTTTTCCTGTTGTCGTTTCCAAAAGAGATTCAAACTAAAATTATGTGTTATCATCACATTCACAGTTGTTTTGTTTATAGTGACTCTTGCTACAATGTATGACATAACATCCTGGCATGCCTGGCATGGTTTTACTATTCATGAGAATTACAGTGACATGTAACTTCTCGTTACAGAATCTCCAAGTTTTGCATGCAAAAGTCTTAAATCTTAGCAGAAAACTTCCACATGAATTGTGGTTATTTACTTCGTTAGAAAGCATGAAAGATGACTTTCGTATGGCTTTATGTAAAATCACCAGGTTTTGTTGTTGCCTCTTGACATTTCTATTTTGTTTGTTTTCTTTCTTTTAAATGGTATGTTGTTTTTCCTTAGTGGTATGTGTGAATGATCACACACAGCACAGCAGCTTTGTGCAACACATTTGTATCTTACAGATATTTGTATCTTACATTTGTATCTTACAGACAATGTGCAACACATTTGTATCTTACATCATGCATTTGAATGTCTTTCGTGACAGGAAGAGCCAATTAATTTTCTTCAAATTACGTTGTTAATTCAAGAAAACATACATATACATACAGAAGACCTACAATACACTGAGATTTTTGTTGGCACTTAAATGAAATATATAGGCCTGTGCTACGCTGATTACTTCATAGGTCTCTTTAGCATACATGTGCACGCACAACATGATTTTCGATGTCCTACCGGAGACAGGAATCTGCAGTATGCGATGGTGATGGCTTGTGCTTGTGTACGCGTATGTGACACCTGCTTGAAAACACAGTAACTCAAAAAAGTTCATGGTTGATTAACATCATGTTTGGTATGTAGAACATGTATGTTTAGTACAAGAACCCTCTTATTTTCTGTGAAGGTCAAAGGTCGTTTGCAGTCAACATAGGTCAAAAGTCTAAAAACCTTGTAAACACGATAAGTCAAAAAGTACATCTTTGTTGAAATTCATACTTGATATGTAAATTGAAATAAAATTAATTTGAACTACAGTATTAAGATGTATACAGAACAGACATGCACTCCAATGTACTGTACATGTGATACAGGAGATTGCAAAGACAGTCTTTTCTGATAAGTAATCCCAAGATTTTGGGTTACGACTAATTCACACTGAAACACATACTGTATATACTCTACATATCAAACCTTATATGTTACTTTCACTTATATTTTCCACAGGAAACTGAGGGATATGGATGTTTTCTCAAAGTCTGATCCTTGTGAGTAATATAATGTTGAAGTTTATCAAAGTTAAAGCAAAGTTCTCTATGAACTTATCAACCGTAGATACATTTATATAAATATATATATAGCCTTAACATTACCATGCCGTTAAGGCTGCTGCCGTGGTCCATACTCGCCTATAGAATCGTAGCCGGTGTGTACAGTGTTATTAGGGTAATGTACCTTTGGCATTGTTAGCACCTAAAGTTTTAAGCTTCATAAAATTAAAAACGAAATTTCATATTTCCTTAAGAGAATACATATTGTACAAGGTCTCTCGGCTAAATTTACAGTACAAGAAGTTTGTATCCTTGTACAGTACCTTTTACCTTGTATCATCTGATCATCTGTAAAAATGACAACATTTGAAGGAATATATTTTTTTTAAGTGAGAAATAATCTCAGACATGGTTTTCCCTCGTTCGATAGTCGCTCTTATAAATTTCTTAAAAGAAACACTATAGGAAGATGGTTCTCCTTTTCTTTACACCGCTCAGTCGGTATACTGTAAACAAATTGTTCGACACCTTCGTTAGCTCTTCCTAGCGGTGACCCTAGTCTATGGATGAATGTAAATACAGTAGCTTTAGTAGGTGTTAGGACTGAAAGAAAGGAACGAGAGAGAATACTGTTAAAGATATGACAGGAATGTTAAAAAAAAAGGCACAAAGTCTGTGCAAACAGTACCGTAGAACTTGGCAAACCAAGCATTAAATCAGTGCAAATCATTACGTTGTGTCATAGCTGGTACTGTAGTTTT
This sequence comes from Apostichopus japonicus, assembly GCF_037975245.1. Lineage (NCBI taxonomy): Eukaryota > Metazoa > Echinodermata > Holothuroidea > Aspidochirotida > Stichopodidae > Apostichopus > Apostichopus japonicus. The sequence continues at coordinate 16,101,169 of NC_092563.1, read as the reverse complement.
GACTGTTGTTTTTATTTCACGTAAGTGGTGACATTATTTTGCGGCCACCAACTCAAATCAAGAAACTATATCTTATTCACTTCAGTGATAGCAGAGAATACTGAGTGGTTTACATTCTGTACCAATCATTACAAGATTTCCAATTTAAAAAAATATTAAAAAATTTAGATCCATCAACTGGTGGACAAAGTGTGACTCAAAGGAACAGTTTTCTGTGACCCCGAGAGAAGGTCTTCAAAACTCTGATGACAGTAGACGTTCACACTGCCTGGTGAACCTTAGATATGGTACAGTAGCAAGGCAAAACATGAAATACTGTTGTACAGTTAACAGTACATGTTAATCATTTTGTATTGGGCCTACTTGTGATAAGATATATTTCAACATGTATACTGTATGCATAGATGGACAATGCACACTGACTGTATGTAACACTTTATGTTCTATCCTTCACGTATAATGAATTACATAGGGGTAGGTTTTTCAAGTTTAAAGGTATGCTGTATTTGGCCCCAAATATGCCAGATATTCAAATATGGTCACATTTTGGTCAAACTTCTGAAACTATTTTTATTATCACCTTGGAAGAAATGTACATCACTGGGACCAGGGAGTTGTTATGGAAACAACTCTCTGCTGGGACATTCAGTCATCTTGTGTGTTCATTTAGAATGTCTGGGAACAACTTGGAGAACAAAGACCTCCAGCAAAGTACTTTTTGAAAACTTCTGGCAGTTGTAGCATGCTATAATTTGGGGCCTATACATACTACCTTTAAGTTTGGATAAGATGTACACAAAGTTTCATCTTGACCCACAAGGTAAATTTTCATGCAGGCCTATGTTGTAGATCATTGTTATGCTTGAGTCAAGATTTGAAATGTACCACAGTAAGTTTGTAACCATTCCCCAGCCCCCACCCCCCCCCCCCAAGAAGAACTTCATTATGTTTACACATGAGAAGGTAACATGAAAGTAGTAATGATTGAAATAAATTTTAAAGATTGTTCTCTATCAGATGTGAAACACTGTGTAATTTCCAACAAAGCTATGACCATACAACATGCTTAGTAATTGAATTGTTGAACATTGAACTTCACCAGTTCAGATATTGATCCTTGTAACTTGAGGTTGTAGAATTTAACACTTTATTGTTTACTGGAGGGCAACAAAGCTTTGAACAAAGCTTTGAAATGTTCATTGTACTTCCAGTGAACAAGTTTTCGTTTTCTCGAAAGGGGGAGTAGCCAATGAATAATGTAGCTTTTCAATCTCTTTCTTGGATTTGTTATACCCTTTGTGTACAGAGGACACCTTGCTATTCAGTACAGTAGTTTACTAGTACTCTATCATTCCAAAGTGTGCATGTTATTTAGCATTGCCTTCAGTGTATAGTACAACTGTATGCATTCCTACAGTAAGTCAACAATTACATGTCAAAAAGAGTCTCTTTTATTTTTACAAGTTATATCTAAAGACTCATAAAGATTTAAGGATTAAAGGGAAAAAAGGAGATAATAAGTGTAAAAGTGATTTTCTACTCTTCTTAACTTAAAAAGTGCAAAAACAGCAGGATGCTATGTCCTTACCAATGATACTGTAGTTTGAAACATCTTTATGACCATATTAGTGATCTTATTACTCACATTTTGAATATAAATCTCTTTTCTGAAGGTGTTTTCCCTAATGAAGTTAAAATTGCTCGGCCATTTCAATATATAAATCTGATGTTGAATAAAATTACTGCTCAGTGTCAATGTCAACTGCTATTTCTAAGATCTTCAAATTGTATTATATATTAACGATATATATAAATCATAAAGCTTACTTAAGTTTTGTATTGTTTGCTGACGACATGACTGTTTATTATCATACCTCTGACGTCAATCCAGCCCTTGGAGTGGCATCTCTAGAATTAAAAACTGTTGCTAATTGGTTAGCATCACATAAGTTATCTTTAAATATTATTAAAACAAAATTACTGGTTTTGGGGTTAATGGTGGCGTATTTGTGTGCGTGCGTTTGTGACACCCAGCTTGAAAACACGGTATCTGAAGAAGGGAGGCTTGGACCAACTTCATATTTAGTGTGTAGAAGTAACACAATGAGTACAAGAAGGCTATAGTTTTTTGGTGGATGTCAAAGGTCATTTGAGGTCATCAGAGGTCAAATTGTGAAAACCTTGTAAACATGGTATCTCAGTATTGGAGCTTGTGCAGATCTCACACTATGTATGAAGGTGTATAACATTTGTTTAAAGAAGCCTATTGATTTTGGTGGAGGTCAAAAACTTAAAGGTCATTTGGGGACAACAGATGGGGGGGGGGGAGTTAATGGTCATGTAGGGTATATGTGTTCATTTTCAGGAAGTGGCAACCCGAAACAGCCACATGGCCTACTGTTCTTCAAAACCTGAAAAGCTTGTTTTTGGTTCCCATCTTATGAATATTAATAAGTGGGCATGGCTTACCATAAAATCTTTAAAATGTCAGTATCTCTGCATATGTATGTCCAATTTAGTGTATACTTGGTATGGTGATGTAACTACCACAACAACCATAATACGAATCAATGTCATACTTGGTAGGTAGATGCCCTGTGATAAGTAGAATTTTTAATGTTACCATGTCATGAATATTAATGAATGGGCGGGCTTAATGTAAAATTGGGTTCATACTGGGATGGTGATTTTGGTACATAATGAGCACATTTTCATGACGTCTCCAACTTCATGTCATTAATATTCGTCAAATTGCAAGAAAAGGCTTTGGTTTTCATTATTGGCATATAAGGTTTGTCACACTACATTCATACAATCAACCATGTTGTTTTGTGTGCATATCATGAAAATAAATCAGTGAACATAAAATTCTTTATCAGATATCTCTGAAATATTATGTTTATTTAGCTTTATACATACATACTTGAATAATAGATACATGTTTAGTATGGGATCATAAAATTTGACATTATGTATCCATGAGTATACTTTGGACTTCATCAATATGATAACTGATTCCTGATACGGTTCTTTATATGTTGCTGCATTAGTCAATAGATAATCCCTCTTCAGTTTGGTGTGCACAAGTTCCTGAAATGTTTACATGTATGGCTTACCACACTGTGAATATGTTTGGGCATCGAAACCACTGAACATTTTTGTTTTCTGCTTTACTAATAATAAAAGGTGATGAAGCACAGTTTACTCAAAGTTTTAAGGATACCATCATAACAAGTAGTTATTCTACCAAGTTTTTTAGGGGTAACAACTATGATTAATAGTAAGCTTTCGTGGCAGGATCACATTTGCAACGTTACTCAATCTGTTTCTAACATCGTTGGTGTTATGATTAGATGAATTTATAATATTTTTGATCTATTATTATTAACTATAGATGCATTAAGTTTACTACACCTTACTTACAGTATCCTATCATGGGGTAATTTCTAACCCACATTTTGTATATGGATAAACTGTTTATTCTTCAAAAGAATAAACAATGTAATATAAACAATGAACAATAAACAATTTGAACAATAATGAGAACAATGAACAAATTTGATCAAACGTTTCAACCTACTGTACACCCGGGTACACACCTTTTCATCATTATAAATCTACTTTAAAATCAATTTTTGGTGACAAGTTGGAACTGAAGTCTGGTTGATACTTGATATTTGACTTTCAGTTAGATCACGCTTGCAGCAGTTGTACTCCTCTCATTTGAGCTGGAGTTTTGCCGATTTGAAAATTGGCGTGGCTCATCATATTACATACATAACTGTATGTATAAATGGTTGTGGCAGGGAAGAAAAGTGGCCATATAACCATATCTTTAGCATCTTATACCGCAACAACCCTGATATTGATAATATAAAACTGTACTCACTAGAACTCTAAATGGTCATCGATTATATAAACTATTCTAGTCGTTGTGATCTTAACATCATTAAACCTCTTTTTTTCCGTCTATTTCTCATTTCAGTGTGCGTCATGTTTATGAAAGCCCTTGGATCGGAGGAGTACAGGGAGGTTGGTAACACATTTATGGTTCACATGACGTTTTAACTTAAATTCTCCTCCTCCTCCTCCTCCTCCTCCTCCTCCTCCTCCTCCTCCTCCTCCTCCTCCTCCTCCTCCTCCTCCTCCTCCTCCTCCTCCTCCTCCTCCTCCTCCTCCTCCTCCTCCTCCTATTACTTGTATCTGCTTTTGAACACCATTTGAAACTAGGAGTAAGTAGTACTATAAACATGTAGTGACTTAACCGTTCTAATTTATTTATGACCAACTTTGTTTTATATTCGCTACTGGTTTCGCTACTGATTTCTGTTTAGTGACCACTAACAGGTGATAAGGAAAGTGTTTTGAAATACATGCTTCATTCTTCGAGTGGTTGTTGTTTGCACATAAATCTTGTATCATAGCCTCGAGTAAAACGGTGACATTTTTATCCCCCTCTAAAAGAATATATGAAATAAAAAGAAAATAGTTATTAAGGATAATAGATATATAATATCCATTTAAAAGTTATAAATGTGTTAGTTGGTTAATGCCAAATTAGAAACTGTTGGACACTTTTGTAACACTCTTAAAAAAAATTCTGTTCTCTTCTGACAACTACTGTATAAATTGTCCATTTTCTTTTAATCTCGCCATTGTCTTGCAAATTTTTGCAGTGGAAGACTGACTTGAATGTAATTTTCAAACTGTCTAGAGATTTTAACGCGACAACTCGAGGTGCAGGTAACATTCACTTTTGTGGGAAAATACAATTTTCAGGTGCTCCAACTTTATTTACCCATGATTGCACAATCCCTGTTTCCAACAGATGGATGATAGTGTTTAAAGCTGTATAATACATTCCGATATGAACACACACAATTCCCAATGCTTATCTTATATCTGCCTAAATCATTATCCCATTCAGTATTGATAGGGTCCCTTCATTCACATTTTATTTATGCTTTACAGTAGGCCATCTTTGCCATGTGCAAAGAAAGAGCAATGAGTATTAATTTTGAAAAGAAAACGAAAAGGAGAAAAGTAATTCATTCCAATTAAATTTAAGACTAATTACTATATTGTTTCAGACATGCATTGGAAATTACTACGAGGGATTAAGATAAGATAACAATACTCCCAATGCAATTTAAATACAAATTCTCTCCCATGCCTCTGATAATGTTATCATTTTATCACTTGTTTGTGCCCCCCCCCCCCCCCCGCCTCCTCTCTTTCTTTTCTTCTTAAATTTGCCACTCCTTTGTGAACGCTTAAAAAGGCTAGCTATGTCAATTTAGTTAAAAAAGAAAAGTGTTTTTATGGATTAAATTTGCATCAGTCAACAAACAGTAAGGTAGTCTAATATATTCTGTAATTTGCCACTCCTTTGTGAACACTTAAAAAGACTAGTTATGTCAATTTAGTTAAAAAAGGAAAAGTGTTTTTATGGATTAAATTTACATCGGTCAACATACAGTAAGGTAGTCTAATATATTCTGTAATTTGCCAATCCTTTGTGAACGCTTAAAAAGGCAAGCTATGTCAATTTAGTTAAAAAAGGAAAAAGTGTTTTTATGGATTAAATTTGCATCAGTCATTATACAGTATGGTAGGGAAATCTATACTGTAATTTGCCACTCTTTTGTGAACGCTTGAAAAGGCTAGTTATGTCAATTTGGTTAAAAAAGGAAAAGTGTTTTTATGGATTTATTTTGCATCAGTCAACATACAGTATGGTAGTCTAATATATACTGAATACTGTAGTAAAATTGATACCTGCCAAAGAGGGATATGAAAGGGGAATTCCCCAGTGAATAGTAACTTGCCATTATTGTCTCGCCTTCTTGTGAAGGGCTCCGGAAGGGTACAGTATTTGAGTAGTGATGATAATGGGTTGGAATTTCCCAACAAATTACAAAAAGCTTTTGTCTGGTTCGCCCTCATAAAAAAAGAAAGAAAATAAATTCAGTGCAACGAACGAACGAAGGAATCCACCATGATTCGCAATTCATTTACTGGAAATGTTGCGTAGTTAGAGTACATGACTAAACAGTTAATGGATGATCATCAAACACAGTATGTTTGAAAATTCTTAAAGTACAATTATAGTTCTTCTGTGCTTAAAGTTCATGAAATTTACGGAATCAAAAATAATCTGAAGGAGTTTACCGGAGCTCAGCTGTGACATTATGTAGCTGAGCTGTTTCTATTAAATCCTCAATCTTTGCTGAAATTGTTTGGAATTTTGTTGTAGAGTGGAGTAGCTGATACGGTTTGCTCTAGATCTCAGTCACATGCAATTAGAAAAGGGTTTAATAGCTACTTGGCGGTGAAGATCCCGGTCTGCTGTATATATAGTATAAAAAGAAGAATAAGAAGAATATATAAACAGAAGACGTGGCCAAAGCTGCCATCTGTTAAACTCTGGATGCATTATTAAACCACTTGGCTAACCTTGGTCTTTACAATAAAAATCATTTCGGTATTGAAAGAATTAAAGGGTGTGAAGACTCGCGTACAAAGAAATGTCTAATGCCGTTAATCTGACCTAGTTTCGAATGAGGTGTAACAGAAGTGTTAGACACCACCATCGATCCCAGAAAATACACACACAGCTTGCTACCGTCGATAATTAGACACTAGTGTACAGTCAATACATGTAGCTACGGTCAATACCCACAACACAGTGTACATAGCAGCGTGGACATCTCAGGTCCAGCTAAAGATAACGAGGTATCATGTTTCATTACTGTCTGCATTTTGTAGCGACAAGAAGAAAACGTCACTTGCAACAACGGAAAGTTAACTTTTTCAGAGAGCGGCACGTGATTTGGGGCGAGTCTTCAATGCTTTTAAACCATTTGGTTAATCTTGGTCTTTACAAAAAAACTCATTTCCATGCTGAAAGAATAAAGAAAAGACCAGTGACTCATAATATTATTAACTGCTATTGAAAAGAACAAAATAGGTAGCATTTAGGAACTGAACCGATGCCATGAAACTCAAAAATACTCTTCCTGTTTTACCATATACTGTAGACACAGATTTGACGTTACTAAACCACTTGGTTAACCTTTGGTTTCACCTTGGTCCTTTACAAAAAATTAATTTCTGTACTGAAAGGATTAAGAAAGGACCAGTGAATCATATTATTAACTGCTATTGAAAAGAACAAAATAGGTAGCATAGGAACTGAACTGATGCCATGCCTCCAGAAACTCAAAAATACTCTTCCTGTTTTACTATATAGACACAGATTTGACGTTCCTAGGAGGAACTCATGTGGTAGATCGCGCTTTACCCAGCTGATTTCAAATCACATTCTAGCCAAAAGTTGTTAATATGGTCGCAACATTTCTGTTAAAATTGCTTATAACTTTTACAAGCCTCATTGCTGTTGGAATCCATGTTTAAACCAATATATTAATGTCAAAGTCCCACATGACCGACTTTACAAAACCTCACCAGGCTGAAATTATGCGCAATTTTCAGTATGATCATTGGTGTTATCTGAAGGTGTTACCTTAGAAGGTGTTATGTGAAGGTCACACTCTACTGTCTCTATGCAAGCTTCTGTAGCTTCTAAACTACAGTAACAACATGGGAAGGTACTGTAGCATACTCCAAGGTTCCCCATTGACTTACACAGATTATCTCTAACGTAAATGTTGTCTGTAATGTGGTTTTCACTACGTAGGTAAATAATAACCATATACTCGATAGCTGAAATGTGTGGCCATTCGTGGCAACATTCAGTTCCTTGTGTGCCATGATCATGTAGATTTTCACATTAATATGAGAACGACACTTAAGTACTCGCACGTAATCAAATTTCCTACACTTCTCGTTAAAGGTCTAAAGTGGTCTAGAATTGCGGCAATTGACCTAATTTTCTCACCGGATGTACTTTCATCTATGCTCTGTAAGATACATTCAAAGCCACAACCCACCTCAACCCCCTCCCTCAAACCCCCCCCCCTCCAAAAATCAAATCACTACTGTATTTTCTCCTGTTGTTTTTTGGGTGCATACTGTCTGAGAAAGAACAAACCTGTGGCCTGATATCCACATCATAGGGATTATGCCACCATTGTGGTCAGAGTTGCATGACTGTTCAAAAATGTTTTTTGCAAATTATGGTTAGTCACTAAGGTACAAGTTTTATGGACGTATCTGGTAGCATCATGGTAGGGTGAAATCATTGTTATGGCAAACCTGTGAAAATATCTTCTTCTTTTTTTGGAATAAATGTACAAATTATTGATTCACAGAAGTAAAGCATGATACGGTGCTATACTTTCCCTTCGTTTGCATTTTGGCACCTTATAAAGATTGACACGTCAGTTGTATTTAAAACACAAATGTAGGGATTTTGCCGGTAGACGTATAAAAATAACTACACTAAACAAAACAGGTCAAAAGAGATATTTTACATATCATCAAAGATCTACTGTATTGTGCATAATTTGCGCTGGTGTGGTTTTGTAAAAGTCAGTCATGTGGGACTTTGAAAATTCTGTTTGATGCAATCTTCAAACGAAATGTACAAACCAATTTGCTGTGATAAAAGGGCTTTTCAAAGGCAAGAAATGGTTGGAAATTGGCCAATTTGTTTGAGCTGCAAGTGGCAAAAGTATTCCAGGTTTAACTCTGCACTTCCATTCTTTACCTGCGAAACATTTCATTTGCGGTCGTTTTCGTTCTGATCTTCTCAATTGTAGGTTGGCAGAACCGAGGTAATCATGAACAACCTGAACCCTCGTTTCGTCAAGAAGTTTCTCGTGGACTACTTTTTCGAGGAAGTACAGAATTTGAAGTTTGAAGTGTAAGTTACAGTATATGGATCTATTTCTTGAGTCATGCAGTTGGCGATTGCAAAGTCTTGAAGAGAAGTTGGTAAATTGTTTTTTTTTTGGCCTAACATCCGAAGGATTTACCACCAAAGAGCAGAGATGAAATGAGCGAGAGGCAGTGACTCCTCGGCGTGTATGAACCGTAATTAAATAAATAAACTCAAATAAATAAACTCACGGTGGCAATGGTGATGTAATGACACACAGTTCTGTAGGTGGCATACTGTAAGTTTAGAATATGTTTGGCAAATTTGGATGGTCTCAACACAGATGCCAAGAAACATTCATGACAGGGATTTGTAAATAAATTTTTGTAGCTCCAATGGATTGCAAAGAAACTTTCCATACATTTTGAGTGTTGCTGATAACATAAAAAGTCAAATCTCCTCGGCACTAATCCCCATCATTTTGTTCAGGTCTGAACCCTCTCATACATATAAATTGTCCTTGGGAAAGATGCTTTATCTCACTTGCCTCTCTCCACCCAAGGGTTAAATGGGTACCTGTGAGGTAACTTGTCATTGGGCGTAGTATATAACTGCTGCCGCCTGGAGGGATTGTCTCTGGGACAGGTTATCATCGACCAGGGGTATTATCACGTCCGTAAAGCGCTTTGAGACCTATCACTGGTGTAAAGCGCTATATAAAAATCAAATATTATGATTATAAACGTTGATAATTAAAAGCAGAATGATTCGCTGGCTTTTCTATAAAAATACAGGTGAGAATTTTAACATGTTATTTTCACAGACATGAATTTTTCCATTTTTCCATTTTTTCCCTTTTTTCCATTTTTCCATTTTTCCATTTTTCTATTTTATAGATACGATGTGGACTCTAAGTCAGCAGACCTAAAGAAACATGTAAGCATTCCACTGCAAAGTTAACCATTTCTCAAATCAATTTTTCTGTTTTTTATGTCTGGTGTATCGTGAAAATTGATCTTTGGACCCCACTGGCTCGTTGAAAAGTTGAACACGCATCTTGATATATGAATTGTAAACTTTTAGAGGGCTCGTGCAAGTTAAAAGTAAAGAAAAAGTTGACAGAGCATCCCAGAGTACTGAATATAAGAAGAGTTGATGAACTTTCCATTGTCAGTACAGGTACATGACATTCCTGAGATATTTTAAAAGTCCAACGTTCCTTGTTCCATCCTGGTCTCGTTTGTCTACGTGTCCACTGTTCAATATTTGTTGAGTGCTGTAGTACAATGCAACAAGTTTTCGCTGCAAAAGATACTAAGGATTTTGATTTCTAAACTTTATTGGTACTGTGTATTTGTTATTCAAATAAAATTTTGAAATATCTGTACAACTTTTCAGCCCAGAATGTTAAATATGGGCAGTGGCAAAGGATATATATAGATATAGATATATATAGATATATATATATATATATTTGTACTGTATATATATATATACTGTATAATATATATACTGTATATATATATATATATATATATTATATATATATATATATATATTATATATATATATATATATATATATATATATATATATATATATATACAGTATATATATTATACAGTATATATATATATATATATATACACCACCTTCTCAAAGTACAGTACTAGTTATTACAGTTTATCTCTCCAGTAGAGATAAGGTGTTGATTGTATCCTTTTGGTGAGACAGCAAAGCCCTGACATTGCTTGATATTAGCTTAGCCTTAGGGGCAGTAAAGATAAAGATGCTGGGGGGATCATATCTAGAAATTCAGATTAATGTGTCATGCAACTTCAATAGTCAATGCTAAAGTGCACATAAAACATTGGCCGTATTCAAACAGGAGCATGCTTCTTTGCAGCAGTGTTCTATTATCATTACTTACTGCACAGTACTGTAGTGCTAATAAATAATTAGTATTCAATGCAAGCTACAGTAACATGCTACAGTAGTGCTAATAAATACTCCCCTTTTCTTTGTGAGTTTGAAAAGGAAATGTACACTTGCAGATGTGGTCTAATTCTACCCCAGCTGAATGAAAAAAATCCCCCTGACTGAACCAACCCCCCAACTGACCCCCGTCCCTAACTGAACCCCCCACCCCACTGATAATGTTGTGGATAGGAGGGTTGGCTCCTTGACTCTCCCCATTTGCATACACTATTTAATGATAATCTTACTAAAGTCCCCTTAAAAAAGCTCCTAGTCGTTTGTCTGCCATTAATAGATTTAATAGATGGCTCGTCAGCTCTTGATTCCACAATCCGTGATTTTTAGATCACACGGCAGATATAAACTTGCTATTATGTACAATACGCTATTGTTCTTGACATTAGAAGCTTGAGTTTTTTTCTTTTTCTTTTTTCTCTCTTTTGATAGGATTTCATTGGTAAAATGGAATGTACAATGGGTGAAATCATGGCTGCTGGTGGAGGCAAGATAACAAAGGAACTTAAGTTAGTACTGAAATACAATAATATTCATTTTGTTTCATTTAATAAAACTTTCTTCGTATATATATATATTATTTGTTTTATTTAAATTATATGTTAAACAACTTTGTAAATTTGTAAAAGTAAACGTATGAAATAGAAAATGCCAATAAGTGGACAATGGATGATAAGCTTAACAACAACATTGTAATAATGTTGAAAGTGACAGATAGAGTGGAAGCATTTTTTAATTACAGTAGGTAAATATCAGAAGTTAGGCCACTATAAACAACTAAATCCTTCGACAATAACAATTCCAGTCAGCAGGCTTACTCGTTGTGGTTGCCAAGATTCACTTGATGTATAATTTGTTGATATTGTCCAATAAAAAATAGCTACAATCCCATCAATAGCTACTTAGTATCAGCAAAAAAGAAACATGTTTCTTAATATGTGAAATGGGAAATTTTTCAAAATTGAAATTTATATTACTCATTAATGAGAGATAAAGATGCTTCTTGAGAACGAATATAAGAAAAAAGCAAATAATGTCATATTTGGCCCATTTGGATTGATAATTCAGTGAAAATAATGACAATTACTTTTTGGATTGTACTAAGTAAATATGTAGATGAATGAGTATTTCATGAAAGCTTCACACGAACGGAGGTTTACCGTAACGGGACGGGAACACAACTCTTAAACAGTTCCTTGAAGAAAAAACTTTTCGGTAGGTTGCCGGATACTTTCACCTAGTCAAAAAAAAAATAAAGCTACAGCTTTTAGAACTTGTTGAAGGAGATACTACAAAGTCAATAGTCCAATGCTAGTTTTCATGCATACTGAGCACCAATTTCGGCGTTGGTTGTGGCTTAGTTCTTATCATGGAAGCTCTTGGGTCATGGTCGTAAAAGACTGTGGACTGCCGATATGTTTAAGGCAATCTGCTGTAACGAACAGTAAAAAACAAGTGACCGTTTGGAACATTGACCACACAGTGGCAATTACTGTGCTTAGTTTACACAGTATGTATAGAGCTTCATAAAAGGTTTTTTTTTTCATGAGACTTTGCAGACTGCTGATGTAAGGCAATCTGCTGCAACAAACAGTAAAAACAAGTGACCGTGTGGAACACTAACCACACAGTGGCAATTACTGTGCTTAGTTTACACAGTATGTATAGAGCTTCATAAAAGGGTTTTTTTTTTCATGAGACTTTGCAGACTGCTGATATAAGGCAATCTGCTGCAACAAACAGTAATACCGTGTGGAACACTAACCACACAGTGGCATAAACTGTGCTTAGTTTACACAGTATGTTTAGAGCTATATAAAATGTTTTTGATTTTGTTTCATGAGAGATTCCAACATTATACAGTGGCTTAATAGGGACATAGAAAAAACATAAGTGTCCCCAAATCTCAAAATTTTGACTTTTTATCTCAAAATTTTGACTTTTGAAGTCCAAATGTAGATTTTTGTTTTTGACCTCTTAAGTCACCTTTTGACTTTTTATACCAACATTTTGATTCTTTCCCATGTTCCTATTAATCCACCGTAATACAATATCATATCCTGCCGTTTTTTCTTCTTTTTTTGCAGAGGTTCCGTAAAGAAGTGTGGAAGTATAACCGTGAGGGGAGAAGAACTCAGCTCATGCAGGGTGATAAGTTTGAATAGGTTTTCTTTTATATAAGCAATAATTATAGTTAGTGAATAATTCTTAAATATCCTAATCTCAGTGCTCAAAACTGAATTTATATTATGAAAAAGTACCGTCGGTCCTTATATCCGATGAGTATATGTTTGATTTGAAGGCTCCTCTGTAGCCGTTGTCATATTTCCCCCACCCCCCTTTGAGTCAGAATTAAAAATTTGATGAATTTAAAGTGGGGTTGTTTTCCAGTGTATGGCAAATAAATATGACAACATCATTTATGACATAATATCCTTTTTTAATTTAATGTTTGTAATATGTTCAACTCACTGACCGGCTTTTTATCAACAACTCAATTATTTTTTTCTCACAGGATCTGATCACCTTTAAATTCCGAGGCGAAAACCTGGATAAGAAGGACACATTTGGGAAGTCGGACCCATTCCTCCTGATCTACAGGGAAAATCTGGATGAAGGGTAATATATCTTGTGAGAGATTACATAAACGATAATCTCTCGGCACTCGAGTTTGTAGGTAGTGTCTTCGAACAGTCTCAGCAGTCATCCCAGCTATTGATATATAACCAATTTTCAGAACCAGCGTATCATTTTCAGAACCAGCGTATCATTTTCAGAACCAGCATATCTATCATACTAACAAATAAAGTCCCGCTTACCGGCTAAAACTTCTTGTCCCACTTTGATTTCAACATTTTGAAATGTAAAAATTGTGGGTTTTACACAGGGAATAAGCAAAACAATCAATTAAATTCAAAACAATCCTATTAAATCCATGCTTCTCTTTGAGATCTTCAACAACATTTTTGACATACTTTGTATAACCATATATACTTCTTTTTTTTTGTAAATCTTTGCTTTGTGAAAAGTTTATGAAAAGTTTCTGGTGGGTAGCGGGAATCCCATGACCCAAGCTAGCTTGCATGTATTCTTATCACAGTATCGGTATGGATCGTGGGTTGTGAAAGCTTGTGGGCGGTGGATGTAAAAGTTTGTGGACCCCCCTGGCGTTGACATATATTGGAAACATGATTGGAATATTGGAATCCCATGACCCAAGCTAGCTTTCATGTATTCTTATCACAGTATCGGTATTGATCGTGGCTTATGAAAGCTGGTGGGCGGTGGATGTAAAAGTTTGTGGAACCCCCTGGCTTTGAGATATATTGGAAACATGATTTCTCTTTCTCCTTTTTCATTTATCCGACATCCTAACATATTTCTTAGGGCCATGCATCCCATTTTCTCTCACAAATTCTTGAGAAAATTCATACGGAACATCCTTCTACATAATCTGCAAATTTCTTCCTCATATAAACCTACACCCCCCCCTCTCTCTGTCAACCTATGCACTCTCCTTTCTCTATTATTTATCCACTTTCTCCGCTTCGTCATTTATGCCGAACCTTGAGATGGTTCCATATCCAGTACTTCCAACAGGTACACCCTCTGCCATAAAACAGAAGTGATCAAGAAAACTTTGAACCCTTCCTGGAAGCCATTCCAGATTTACTCCAGGGCCCTGTGTAACGGCGATTACGATCGGAAAATCAAATTCGAGTGCTTCGATTGGGACCGAGATGGCGGGTGAGTGTCATATTTCAAAGGTCACGAGAAGACGAAAGCGTTTCTATGCTGCATGTTTCAGAATATAGTGGTTTTAGCCGCTTGTTGTGCGGGGATAGTACCATAAGAAGACAAAAAAGGATTAGTCAATATGAAGGTGGAAATATTAGGAAAGAAACTGTTGGTAGATATAACGCCCCAAATAATATGTAGATACAATAGTGTCATAGTTTCGGTACTGTTACTAGGAGTGTAGGTGGGCGTAGATATGATAGTGTTGTAGTTTGGTATGGTTACTAGGGGTGTAGGTTGGCATAGATATGATAGTGTCATAGTTTCGGTAACTAGGAGTGTAGGTGGGCGTATGTAAGAGAGTGTTTCTTTAGTTTGGTATGGCAACTTGGGGTGCAGGTGGGCATATATATGATAGTGTCTGTAGTTTGGTATGGTAACCAGCGGTGTAAGTGGGAATAGATATGATAGTGTTGTAGTTTGGTACGGTAACCAGGGGTGTTGGCGGGCATAGATATGATAGTGTTGTAGTTTCGTATGGTAAATAGGGGTGTAGGTGGGCATAGATATTATAGTGTTGTAGTTTGGTACGATAACTAGGGGTGTAGGTGGGCATAGATATGATAGTGTTGTAGTTTGGTATGGTAACTAGGAGTTAAGTGGGCATAGTGTTGATAGTGTCTGTAGTTTGGTACGGTAACTAGGAGTGTAGATGGGCCACATGACAGGTATATGTCATCTGATGTTTGATTGAGTAGTAACCTATGGAGACAGGCTGTACAATGCAACTTGAAAAATCCTCCTGACCTTTTTATTTGATACACACAGTACTATGCTATGTTAAAGCATGTACTGTATATATTTTTTTTATACACGCACAGTGTGCGTGAATAACTTTGATCGTTTACTTGTTTATTCAATGACTTCAAGGGAAACAACAATACCCACATATATCATAAAACATAAGTATGTAAATGGAATATAAATGAGCCAATCCCTGGAAAGCAAACAGACATGTTTAAGGAAGCAAGGTTATATTTGGAGATCATTACTGTACACCCACCAAATCCCATGGGTAGGCTGCTTATATGTATATATATATATATATATATATATATATATATATATATATATATATATATATATATGTTTATTAATTTATTATATAAACCACATTGACTGATATAAATGGGGAATGTAGCATAGTTTGGATATTTTCTTCTGTACCTATATATGTCTTCTTTTTTGTTTGTTTCAGTCATGACTTGATTGGTGTCTTTGAGACAAGTGCACGGGAACTATCCAGAGGGCCGTGTCAGACCAATGTTTATCAGGTATGAAAGCCCATTGTAAATGTGCGACCGTCAGACGATGAAAACATGACAAAGCAATTTGTAAAACAGCTGTTGTAAGCATAAGTAAGCATGCTTAAGTAAGCATTCATCTCGTCTCTTATAGAAAAAAATGAGTCTATTAAATAAAGTGATGCAGGTCCAGGTAAAACTAATAGGTATTTGTGTGGTTGGTAATCACATGAATTATCCTTTTTTCTTTTTGTCCATTGTTTTGGCAGTCTATTGTTTGTTGTCACCCAATTGTTTTGGCAGTCTATTGTTTGTTGTCACCCAAATGTTTTGGCAGTCTATTGTTGTCAGCCAATTATTATGGCAGTCTATTGTTGTCACCCAATTGTTTAAGCAGTCTATTGTTGGCACCCAATTGTTTAAGCATTCTATTGTTGTCACCCAATTGCTTTGGCAGTCCATTGGTGGCACCCAATTGTTTTAGCAGTCTTTTGTTGTCACCCAATTGTTTTGGCAGTCCATTGTTGTCACCCAATTGTTTTTGGCAGTCTATTGTTGTCACCCAATTATTATGGCAGTCTATTGTTGTCACCCAATTGATTTGGCGGTCTATTGTTGACACCTGAATCATTTTGGCAGCCCATTGTCGTCACCAAATTGTTTTGACAGTCTATTGTTGTCACCAAATTGTTTTGACAATCTATTGTTGTCACTCCATTGTGTTGGCAGTCTAACGTTGTCACCCTAATCGTTTTGGCAGTCTATTTTTGTAACCCGATTGTTAGCAAGACCAATTCATAAATGAAGAAGGCTGAAAGAAAAAAAACATCCTGGAATATCATGATCGTTACTAAAACTCAAATGTAAAGTTTGACAAAAATAATTCCGTTATTTTTCTTGATCTCTCTTGAAGCTTATTCATCCGAAGAAAAAAGCCAAGAAAAAGAAGTACACACATTCTGGACTCATCTTCATGGAGCAGTACAAGATGGAAAAGGTCTTTTCTTTCTTGGATTACATCCAGGGAGGAACACAGATGAATTTCACGGTTGCTGTAGACTTTACAGCATCAAATGGTTTGTGCATTTCTCATTGTTACGACATTAACAGCTGTTAAGCCTTGCCCAAGGTATCCAGTGTGTAGAACTGTCCAAGGATTCTTCTGTCAATCATATTCTTCGGATAAACGATGTGTTCATATTCGCTGTGTTTTGACTAATTAAAGCCTGATATCCTAAACATCCAAAGCTCTATATTACAGTTATCTGTTACGATATCTAACTGAATAATCATCCTGGAAGGGCAGTTGTTATTGTTGTATTTGTATAAAGCTAAGCAGCCACTTATGCATATAGGATAAAGCTGAATATGGCTTATTACTTACACTTTCAGGTCGGGTGGCTATCCCAATGTACAATCTTAGCACATCGTGGACTATTTATTATTTTGTTGAAAAGTTAGTCCATCAGATTTGTGATCCTTATGTAGCTTGTTGATGGTCGATTGACTTTTCAGCCACGATAGATGTTCAGCGTAGCTGCATTTTTCACTGAAATTGCTGTAATCTGTGGTTAGGACAGTGGTTGATAGTAGCAAGTGGTAATACTTCTCATCTGATTCTAGTCAATTCACCATATCCCCATATGAGTTCAGTCCTCACAAGCCTAACCATGCTGACTACTGAAAGGTGCATATTAAAACCCTGCAGCCTAAGTGACCCACAACCTACAGCCTTTAAAATTTTGGGTCAGTGGGACAGGGTCTTAGTTACTGTTATAGGTATATCTGTATTTATTTTAGAGTCTTGTATCAAGGCCCAGAGAGAGGCCCTTCTCAGAACAGCTTTACAACAGCTAAAACCCCTGGTCACACTGTAACTTGTCATACACACATCCTATAATAGCTATACCCGGGGGGCACTGTGCAACTACATCTACCAATACCCTTCGGGACAACCCATAGTGTGCCATTTTAATTTGGAGCACGCGACTCAACAAGTTACTTCACAGGTCCCCGGTTGTACTACCTGGTAGAAGGAGAGACCAGGTACCTGCAATCAGTAGATTGCAAGATCACCAATTGTCCTCAAGAATTTATTTTGTAAACCTGTACGACCTACCAACCTAACGGTTCCATCCATTTATAGTGTGGGGAAATAGGAAGAACCTGTATTTGGGCCTCAAGAGCTCCCCCCCTCCCCCTCCCCCTCTCCACTTAAAAGACTTTTATTTATCCTTAGTGATCAATTGGTCACAAATTTGGTCCCTTTATTTATGTTTTCAAGTGATCCCTGACAACCAACATCTCTTCATTATATGAATCCATACCAGCCTATAATTCATTTACCTTAGTGCTCATAAGCTTGATATTTATGCGTTGTATGTTTCCTTAGTTACCACCCTGTTTCTATGGTGATTTTTGTTTCTGTCAGGTGATCCGAGACAAGCCACATCTCTTCATTATATGAATCCGTACCAGCCTAATCATTACCTAAGGGCTCTGAGGTCAGTCGGTGATGTTATACAAGATTACGACACAGACAAATTATTCCCGGCTCTTGGATTCGGTGCTAGAGTCCCGCCACATATGACTGTATCCCATGAGTTTTATATGGTATGTGGATGTTAATAATATATCTACCTTTCAAAAGTCAGATAAAATATGTGAAAGTAAAGAATGTGTCACAAAATTTATACAATATGAAATTAGGCCTACAGGCGACATAATTTGGTAAAAGCAAAATCAAGTATTCTGGAAACGTGAAAAGTCATAGAAATTTTTTTTTTTAATAATGGTTCCTACCTTAGTCATTTTTCCCCAAACTGAATAGCCTGTAACACAAGAACATGATAACAGACATCTTCTATGATAAAAGGTCATGGAATTTCTTAGCAATTACCGTTCAAATGTCATGGAAGTTTCCTTTTCATAAAAGTGTTGGGAACTCTTTTTAAGTAACATGCATGATGCAGGCTCAAACACACTGAATCAAATACAAAGTCAATTTCTTGACTAATTTGGAGGCTTTAATATATTGAACAATTTAAGCCAAGGAGTTTCGTCAAGACATTTATGGCTACTTGATATTGTGCTGTCTTGTGAGATAACAGTTAATGCAGTTTATTCAAAATGTTTTCAATATATTTCATGTCCAAGAGAAATGTCTGTTTCTGGTTTTTAGAACGGCCGGTCTGACAATCCCTTCTGTCAAGGTATTGATGGTGTTATTGAGGCTTATAAGATGTCACTATCTAGAGTCCAGCTCTATGGTCCCACCAACTTTGCCCCAGTGATAAACCATGTTGCTAGGTGAGTGAATGCTTGACTTTGCATCTTTCAGGACATAATTGTGACTTCGCCATTCTTTTGGGGGTTGGGTGGGCTTTCAATAACAGTTGTAAAGCCTTGATGGCGGCCAGTGCAGATGTATTCGGGGGGGAGGGGTGTTGAGTGTGTGTTGCCTTTCTTGTATGAGACACCGATATCTCATGAAAGGAAACTTGGAGGATCCCACTCTTGTGTGCAGATGCAAATACATCCATCCAAAAAAAAAAAAAAATGTAAACTAAACATCGAACATAAAACAGAACCTCTGGGGGGATTTTCAAATCTCAGTTTCCTCCTTATAAAAGATCCAAATAAAATTACCAGCGCATAATTTCTGGTTTCTGAGGTTTTTAATGCCATCAAGTTTGATAATGCATAGAATGAGTACCAAGCCTTCCGTTTCTGAAAGTATTCATAACGTGAAGCCTCATATTTTTGGTCATCCCTCCCCCCTTTTCTCAAACCCCCAAGTTTTGCAGCTGCTACGAAGGATGGTTCCGAGTATTTCATTCTCCTCATCATCACCGACGGCATCATAACTGATATGCAGAAGACAAAGAAGGAGATCGTCCGGGCGGCTTCGCTGCCGATGTCCATCATCATAGTCGGAGTAGGAAACGAGGATTTCACAGCCATGGAAGAGCTCGACGGCGACGAGGTGCGATTAAGCTTCCAAGGAAAAGTCGCAGAGAGAGATATCGTTCAGGTAAATCAAAGTCAATTTTTGTTTTTTTCTTCTTCTTTTTTTTTCTTTGGTGTCAGATAGCTAAAGGTAGACTAAAGTTTTATGAAAATTATTCGAAATATAAAATTGGTTTAAATAAAAAAAAAAAACTTCCATTAAACAAAGATGCAGAAAATATTCGAGGGATATTTGGGTGGCTGAAGTTGATTTATACTGAATAAAACAAATTGCTGGAAGTCTTCTGTATTTTATGCTCATAGCATTTTTGTTGTTGTATATGATGAAGTGATGAATTTCCCAAATTTTTGTGATATTTTTTGGGTAAATGCATCTGGCAACAGTAGAGTGAAATGATGCCCACCATGGCCATTCCACTGAAAATGGTCTGGTTTTTTCTCTATTACCAAATTTGTTTAACTCGCTTAATAACTCACATGGGCAAGTAATTATTTTCTAACTCCACAAAGCCAAATTTTGATGAAATTCTAAATACAGAGAACCTTGTAAAAGCTAAAGCATTATCCCAAAATGCATCAGAAAAAAAAAATGTATCAGGATATAAAATCAACAAGAGGATTATAAGAGCAAAGTAAAGCTTTTGACGTCCCAAAAAAAACATTTGCCGTTATGATGTCACAGCCCCCCCCCCCCCCTACTGTGATCCATATCATGGACTAATGCAGGGTTATCCCCAGCCAACACTCAGGCACCATTCAGTCAACCGTATCTTGATAAACAAAAACTGTTAGTAAACTGCTCATCCACTAAAGAGCCTGTGTTAGAAAATGTGTCAAAGTAAGGAGAGGAGGGTGAGGGAAGTAGTTGATTACAGTTATCTATATATATTCATTTATTTATTTCCAGTATAAATATAAATATTTATTACCAGGACATGAAAAGTGAGTACATAATAAGAAAATTTTATTTTCAAATGTTAGTGTACAAAAAAAAAGACAAACAAAAAGATGGTATGTTACAGTTATCTATATATGTATATAAAGTGACAAACGCCTACAGTGGAATTACGATCTTCCTTACCGGTTTCGAACCTCTGGACATACAGTCAGCGTCCATAGCCTAGTGGTTAGGGTGTCCGCGTACAGAGCGGGAGGCCCGTGGTTCGAATCCCGGTGGAGGCTGAAAGTTTTTTCACTGTTCTTGATTTTCCAACTCATTACGATTTTCATTTATATATATATATATATATATATATATATATATATATATATATATATATATATATATATATGTATAAACACAGCGGCCATTTTTTTTCTTTCTGTTTTCTTCATTTTTTTTATTTTTTCATTTCATTTATTTATTTCCAGTTTAAATATAAATCTTTATTACCAGGACATCAAAAGTGAGTACGTAATAAGAAAATAAAATTTAAAATGTTAGTGTCTGTGTCACACTTTAAGATGAAGTGAAATACCGTTCTGTTTCGTCTTTCAGTTTGTTCCATTTAGAGACTTTGAAAATGCTAACAATGCGGTCATCAGTCAAGCTCAACTCGCAAAAGAAGTTTTAGCGGAAATTCCAGACCAGTTTCTATCCTATATGAGGTCTAACGGGGTCAAACCGAGGCCGAGACGTGGATCGATCACATCGGTGGCATCGCAGAGCTCAGCTATCGCCTCTGCTCCAGAGCTTCGGTAGCATTTTATGATACCTTGGTTCGATTTTACTTGTGAGTATGTCATGTTATTGTGAGTTGATTATTTTATGATTGTGGATAAAAGCATTATATTGTGAAGTTCATAATAATAAGTAAAAAAAAAAATTATCGAGTTATTGAAGGTCATATCATTCACTGTGAAATAAATCATTTCATCATGAATGGATAATTTTTAAGTTTATGAATTAATTTTTATTGTGAATAGGTCATGTTATTGTGAGTAGATCATTTTTATCGTGAACCGACTTATTGAAATCACTGACTGTTTAATCAAGAAGGGATCAATTAAACCACGATGGTAGATCACTTTTGTCATCAGTAGGTCAAGCTTTTTCAGAATAGATGGTGTCGTCCTTAGTAGATCTTATAAAAGTTGCCCCCCCCCTTCCCCCCCAAAAAATGTGACTTGACCTTTGTTCTTCTTTCTTCTTTTTGAGATGACAAAATCAGTTGTGATAAAACTCTTCTGACACACCAAGTACCGTAACGAGAGAAGCTACTTTAGCGTGGGATGTAAGGAATGCAACCTCTCAAGATATCTCATCATTGGTGTCAACGGTGGGAATATTCCTTCAGCAGCTGTGTGACAAGTTCCAGCATTACGAATGCTTTCACTTCCATTGAAGAAGATGGTCTTTCTTATACACAATTTAATTTCCATTTGGATAAATTCTTACGGTTCATGCCAAATATGGGAGATGGAAGAAATCATGTATAAAGATTGTATTCATTATGTATCAGATTCGTAATCAAGAAATCATAATTTTTTGGGGGGTTTGTTTTTGGAGACTAATGAGTATTCATGAGACTAATGAGTATTCATGAAGCAATGAGTATTCATGAGACTGCAGTATTCATGAACTGATGAGTATTCATGAAGCAATGAGTATTCATGAGACTGATGAGTATTCATGAGACTGATGAGTATTCATGAGACTGATGAGTATTCATGAGACTGCAGTATTCATGAGACTGATGAGTAATCATGAGACTGATGAGTATTCATGAGACTGATGAGTATTCATGAGACTGGTTCATGATTGCCTTTACATAGTGTCTTGGGAAGGCTGAAATGTGTGAGAGCTGAGTCACACTGATGGTCTCATATCGCAACTTTGTATCTTCTTAAAGTCACGAGCTTTAGGCAAATGATAAATGATAAACAAATGTATATATACTCCATGGAAATGGCAACTTCCCGTTCAGAACCATGTGCACAGAGTGTACTGTTGTCAGTGTCTGTATCACCTGCAAAGCTAGTACCTTGACCAACTCAAGGTTAAAACCTTTTTCTTGTTGGAGTCAAAGTAGTGCTTAAAAGATACCCCCCTTGCAAAAAAATTAAAAATAATAAATAAATAAGAAGAAAAAGAAGAATGAATAAAACCTACTGTGATCTTCATAGTTGTACTTATGATAACCATGTTCAAGATCTGCTTTATTGTCTCCAATTAAAGCACACTATAGTGAGGAAATTTTTGTGATTAGGTAATGGACCATGCCAGGGTCGTAAATTTTCCTCAGGCTATAAAGTTAGGCCTGCATAGAGTCTTAACACCGTAAAGCTCTTTGTGTAAACACTGTGTAGAAATATATTCATGTCTAAAATGTAGTTCATCATTAAGCATATCAAAGACCCTCATACAAGAAAAAAATATATGGCAGGCATTGCAGACTAATTGGTAAAAAGAGGTCATTTTACAACCAAGGCAGGTTGTTTACGTAATTTCAAGAAACTTTTCCACGATAGCGTGCTATAGTTGGGGTCTCTACAGCAGACCTTTAAGGAGTACCCTCACAGATTTCAGGCTGAACGGATCACTTTTTGAATTCTAACAACAGTAATTATATTTTGATAGCATGTTTCTGAACATATCAGGATTTATTTATCATGTATTCAGAACAAGAATTAAATGTTTGGTGTTTGTGTTTAAAAAGTTGAGCTTTTCTTATCAGAATCTGTCATATTTATTGCGCTTGATAAATTGCTCAGATAAGAACAGATCCTCCTGTTTCAAAAGGATTTATGCAATTTAGTAAATAACCTCTTGTGATAACTCACAATTAGGGGACAATACTTATGCAAATTACAAAATCATACATATGCAGATTAATAGGACAGCTGGATCGTTTTAGGAAATAAAAGTGTAGCTTATAATTAAACAGCAATGCATGACAGAAATGATAGGATAGGTCCTTGATACCTACAAGACATTAAGATTTTAACATTGTTGTATATGAAGACTTCAATGCATTCCTGCATGAAAACTTGAAATGGATTTGAGGTAATAGATATTGTTAAATAGCAGTTAACCACAATACTAATGATTAATTAATTTATTAATAGAAATTTAACTGTTCGACATCTTTTTGAATAATGACGCAATTTGTATGTGAAAGAAGTAATCATTTTAAATTTGATATGATTCATTTTACAAAAGATGAATGTCTTAAATAGTGTCTTAGTATCAAATTTTTTCAAAAGAGAATTGATCTGTTTGATGAAGTTAGCTTTGAGTGAAACTAACAAGTAATCATCAAGTAAAGTCATATATTTTCACGACCAATACTGGTTATGAATTGTGACCTTAAAATGTTGCTTTGAAGTTATCTGTTGAAACCCACTACATGTTGCAAATAACGATCCCGATGACGTTGGATCAGTGTTTTATCTGTTCGTTGGTTGGTTGGTCGATAAATTGAACGTACAAAGATTCTGCAGCATTGCATTTTAGAATATTAACCCACGAAGGACTGAAATTACTCAAATTAAGAGAGAAAAAACATTTTACATTTTTCAGAATGTTAACCCACGAAGGACTGAAATTACTCAAATTAAGAGAGAAAAAACATTTTGCATTTTTCAGAATGTTAACCTACGAAGGACTGAAATAACTCAACTTGAGAGACAAGACACATTTTGCTATGTGATACTAGAATGTATGTTATTTCCTCATAGACATGAGAGGGGGATATCTAAGCATGATTCTTTATAGTAAATTTATACCGACCACTTTTTGGGATTTAAGCCAGATAGAACATTTACTATGATCGCTGGGATAGTTGGTTGATTGATGTCGTTGTTGTTAGCAGCTCAATCAACTCTTAGTTATCAGGCAAATGATGGGAAACATCCAAGAGGTTGCAATGTCAGTGTTGTATGACTGTATGCTTTTATCGGCCAATGAGATGTAAGCCCACGGTTTAAATAAATACCACTCCTATCTTGTCTTCTGTCGTCTCCTAATCTCAAAGATGTAAGCTTTCTGCGCAAAACGTTTGGGTTCGTACATCGGCGTTGCTTTTGTTTTCATTGGGAGCATGTAAAAATGTAAAAATTAGCATGTAATTAATAAATATGTTGAATTTGATATGTAGGTGGTAGCAATTAAAAATAAAAGATGAATATTATTGTATTAAAGATTAATTTTGGTTTTGGTTTTTGCGTCACTCAGTCCCCAAGCCACTTGACGTTCACACGTGTTTGGTTACTCCTCAATCTATCCCAGAGCTGCCTGTGGTTAAAATGATCTGGCTGCTCGAAATTAGCGTATTAAAAACGCTAAACTAGCGGATGGTTTCAGTCGGGAAAACGTTTGCCCGATTTCGGGACTCGTCATACAGTTTTGGTAGAACAAAGCGAGAGAAATTGATTCCAGGTCGCGTGGGTTCTATTTGATATTTGTTTAAATTTGAATTTTTTTAAATTTGGTTGTTTGAATTTGACATCATCAGTGACATGACTGAAAATTCCCAGACGAAATTGTAGCATTTAAGGTAGTGACGCAATAAGAGTTATGAAGTGCTTCTGTATTTATGCCATTAGCAACTCATAGCCTTTAGTTTGAATGTAGCTTTAGATGTGCTAATGTTTTGATAGATAATTTTATCAATTTTATATCAGTTGATTTTGTCACCTGATTTTAAGAAGCGAGGAGAGAGTAAAGTATTGTTCATGAAGGGTAATAGGTCTTCCTTGAGAATTGAAGAAGTGTTTGTATGATAGTTTAAATGATTTTACGTTTGCTTTTTACAGCTAATTATACAGATTCCATACATGATTCTTTTGAATACATATTAAAAATAAAAAAGAAAAACGATGGATCGAAGAACCAGGTTTTTATTTTCTTCTTTTCTGTGTTTATTGTTTGTTCCTCTATGTAGAAGCTCTTACAACTTTATCGTGCAATGTTTAATAATTTTTTATATATACAGGCGCGTATCCAGGATTTTCAAACCCGGGGGGCGTGGATTACTATCTAAGCGGAGCGCCACCATCGGTTGGCGCGCAGCGTACAAGAAAATTTCTTATTTTGATACCCCCCAGATCACCGGAAACGGCACTTCTCGGGCTTGAAATGACCAACCAGATGTATACTTTTTGCCTGATAACCATGTATTTCCTAATAGTTTTTTTTTTGCATCCATAACCTTTTTGAAGATTGTCAACCCGGCACACATCATGTTCGACCTGATCGCATCTCCTGTGGGTCTTTGCTTTGTAGGTGATTCTACGTCGCGGCCCACAATACCCGTCAGCCCCACTTTTTAAGGTTTTAAGCCCCATATTTGTTCAGAATTTGAAAATTCACATTTCTCGTGAATAAACTCACTTCAAAACATACCCACAATGTTGTACAAAATTTCATCTATGGACAACCAATATAGAAAAACTTCCTTCAACCCCTAACAGACCGGTCAAAATTGCACGAGTAGAGGGAAGTGTGATGCAGAATGTTGGTCAGAAATTTTCGAAACTTCAGACACAGTTAATTTATTGGTGTACAAATATTAAAACCTCTTATAACGGCTATTATAAAACTTGGTTGAAGGAAATGAAAAAATAGCAGATATTTCCGAAACCGAACACTACACACATAGGCGTAGGAGGCGCGGCGGCAGTGGCGGAGCTAGGGGTATTGGTCAGGAGGGGCGAGAATGGTCTGTAGGGGCACTTTCGACACTATCTAAGCGGAGCGCCACCACTGGTTGGCGCGTAGCGTACAGAAAATTTTTGAGTAAAGATACTCCCTAGATCGCCGGAAATGACCCTTTCCGGGCCTGGCTAATTTGCAGATAAACGAAGAATAAGGTGTCATCGCCAAATTACACCAACAAAATGTGACAAATGTCAATAAGTAGATGAGAGCGCAATAAAAAAGTCAATAATCTAGAATAAGTAAAAAGTGGTAAAGAGCTGAAAAAGGCGCCAGCAGTCCATTTGAGTCCGTCAGGGGGGCATCCGCCCCCATGACCGTATGGACGCTCCGCCACTGCGCGGCGGGGGTGCAGCCCCAATTCGCCATTACTAATGTAAAAGAGAGTTTTGACATAATTGGACCTCCATGCTTTTTATACATCTACATGAGACATGCCGTTGTTTACATTAGCATCCCGCGGTATACTGCGCAATTTTAACGGAACGTACGGTACATGATGGCATGCGATGTAATAACCGATGCTTGCTTATTTGATATTGACATTAACACGTTGAGCGCGCGCGAAAATTTTTGGTTATTTTTTCAGTCAAGTCGGACAGTTTTGAGGCTTTTCATCCTGGAACGCCATTTTCATGCTCACTGATAATTATGATGTGATATCTGCTGTTTGCGTTACAAATTCAAACAGGCGCGTAGCGAGGAATTTGTCAAGGGAGGGGCGAAGCCTGTAGGCAAATTATCTAATCGTAGCGCCACCACAGGTTGGCGCGAAGCGTACAAGGAAATTTTGGCCGAAAATGCCTCCCAGATCGCTGGAAATGGCACTACCCAGGACCATTTGTTAGCGAGAAGCGTACAAGCAAATTTTGGCAAAAAATGTCTCCCAGATCGCTGGAAATGACACTTCCCAGGCCTTGTAAGTTGCATCTAAGCACTTTCTATTTTGAAATTACTTAGCGATATCATTTAAAAAAATGCTGAATGTGGGGGGGGGGGGGGTCAGACGGGCGGTCGCCCCCATCCCAAAAATCGTCATGTTCCCCGACGACGCTGTCGAGTTTGAGACCAGCCACAGTTGGTTTCATAGCACAATTCTACACACGCGTTATGATAGACCATATATAGTATATATATAGATCATTAGTGAGAGAGGAAAACGGAAACGTCAAAAAATGGAGTTGTCGGTGTAAGGGGTAGGGTGAGTCAAACTTTTACGAAATCATTGATCCGTCACTGGCTACCCTTCAGCGCTGTAATGATGTCACTGTTCCTCTTTCTCTTCCCGGTGTCTTCGCGTTTTTCTTTTACTCCCTCCTTTTCTCCTTTTTCTCTCTTTCTTCATTTTCTTTTCCCTTCCTTCCTCTCCTCCTCCTCTTTTCCCCCTTTTTTTCCTTTTTTCTTCTCTTTTTTTCTCTCCTCTTTTTCTTACCCGGGGGGCGCGCGCCCCCAACGCCCCCCCCTGGATACGCACCTGATATACTCAAAAAGATATTTTACCAACAACTTCTTTCAGAGATTAATTCATAAAATTGTCAATGAATCACAAAGTTTGAAAGGTTAAAAGTACCTAGTAACATTAGAGACTAATTTTGCATCCTACTTACTCTCCCCAATGTAGTAAACAAAAAATGTTGCCAAAAAATCGTCTAAGACATGGCTACTTGGTCCAAGTATTATCTCCCTGCTAATATCTTACAAGAATGCTGTTAATAAATGTGGCCAACAACTATGGTGGGTCCAGAGGAAGGGAAATGCAAAGGAAATGGAATTTTCCAAAACGGGCTGGAGTCGTTGGGGGTCATGGTCCCTCAATATTTCCAACAATGCTTATCATGCAGGTATGGTGCCACCATAGGGAGAAAATAACAATGACAATGCTGAACGTTGCTGTCTAACTTGTGTCCCTCAATCTTCTGCCCATTCCTCCTCCTCCTCCCACCCTCCCCCCCCCCCCCCAGGCAAACTCCATCCTGCCTCAACTGCCTATGATGGGGTACCTGCCAAATAATCCTTTCTGGAATTCCAACTGAGCATATGCCAACCTTCAAGCTTGTAACACCCGGAGTTTGGCTAAATCTCTTTGCTTGCCAGTAATACTGAAAGTGGCTGACATCGCAGACGATACAAAGAGAAGCAAATCACCCATGAAACTTGAGAAAGAGAACAAAAATTCTGTTGTTTTATTTTGTGTACATATACTCACAAGAGGGACTTTCACTTGTGTCCGTACCAGTTGACATGACCACAGATTATGTTATCCACATGCACCCTTTTGGAGTCATCATGGGTAGCTAGCTCTTTGTCTAAGCAGTCTCCATGTGTAGGAGCTGCACTCCACTCCATACAGATTGAACAGGCACATAGCTATACTCACATATAGTCCTTTGTGTTGTACGGTGGCTTAATAATAGGGACATAATAAAGGAAAAATATTGAGTCAAAATTTTGGGATTTGGGGACATCTATTTTTTTCCCTCCTATGCCCCTATTAGCTTAAGCCACCTTTGTGTCTGACATGCTTCGTTTTCAGTAGATTTTGGTAACTTACAATGTTTTATGTGATAAAGTAATATTTTATGAAACATTTCATAATGACAACAGAATCATCAAGATGTGTTCAGTTATGATATGCATAATGGTATTCAAATTAGCTCATAAAATGGTGGGGGGAAAATTGAGAGGTACATATTAGTGTGTTCAAGCTTAAAATATATATGTATATTAATATAACCATAGGCATAGGAGCCCAATATGATTTGGGGGGCTGTAACGACTTACCCGAAAAATATAACCAAAATTGTTTGCGCGCTCGGCGCTCTTTCAACATCTTAATGTACATATCATATAGGCATGCATCTGTTATTGCATCGCATGCCAATAACATACAATCATTTGCCGTGTTATTACCCTTCCATATTGGTTATAATTTTTGGGGAAGTCGGTACAATAATAATGATAATAATATTATAAGTTTAACCATTGAAAAATACATTGCAATTTATTTGTCTTTCAGTTGGTGCCCGAAAAATTCTCAGCACATTGCCCGAATTTCCACAAAAATATTTGGCCGGGGGACTGCAGCCCCCCTCGCCTTCCCCTGCCTCCTACGCCTATGAATATAACTGTGCTGTTATGAATCATGCCTTGAGTCACTAAATTTCAAAAGTGAAGAGACTGGAACAAGGTTTTGAAGTTTATTCCAGCCTCCCCCCCCCCCTCAACCTTCCCACCCATCCCAAGATATAATATAGTGATGTTAAGTTACGAGTCACAAAATTACTGGCAATGGCTTTAGTCGACTCGGCAATTTTAAGCAACTCAATTGGATGCAGGAATTTCAGCCCACTTTTCAGCCCATGGCAATGGTCAACAGAAGTGCCTTATGAACTGGACTTTTCATTTTTTTCAAGGACCAGTGAGGTAACAAGAGATGGCAATAATGTATGCAAATCTCATAATATCACAATGAAGAGGGTAGAAACATAGTATGAATTATCTGGTCCAAACACACCCTGTTAGGACATTTTTTTCTATACTGGCATGTCCTTCTTCAGAGCACACATAGTGTCAGTATGAGCAGTATGAATATCATGTTCAGAGGTTAGGAACTGTTTGTACTGTCAATAAGAGTGCTTTGAAGCATGCTATCGAAGGACAGTTAATAGGTATTAGCCATAAGGAAATTGTCCCAAATGGCTGCCCAAGAAGGTAATTTTTCTTTTTAACAGAGAAAGTAAGAAACAAAGACAAACGCATTTTTTTTTTTCATTCAGTGTATTTATAACACTACTCGTTATATTGATAATTAAATTAGCACAGGGCATACAAATATGTATAAAATGCCGAAATAAAATAATCGTGACTTGGCAAGAATTGAGCAAGGATGAACTGAAAAAAAGACAAGTAGGAAGAATTTTCTGCATAATAATAATAATGACAATAATAATAACAATAGCTGGATTGTTTGCATTGCGTTCATATCCCTTAATAATTATAAGCAGGATTGTACAATTCCAGGAAAGACGGGCGAAAAAATAGGACATGCTGCAATTAAAAGCTTGTCAGTATTATTGATCTGAAATTATGTGAAATATTCGTATAAGCTGGACCTTGAGCAATTTCCTTTCCCACCAACACCCAGAGCTTCCACCTTCATGACTCATTTAAAGGGAGTGAAGACTTGCGCGGCGGTAATCTGACCTAGTTTCGAATGAGGGGTAACAGAAGTGTTAGACACCACCATCGATCCCAGAAAATACACATAAAGCTTGCTACCGTCGGTAATTAGACACTAGTGTACAGTCAACACATGCAGCTACGGTCAATACCCACAACACGGTGTACATAGCATCGATGGACATCTCAGCAGGGAGTTGTTATGGAACTCCCTGAACTCAGGTCCAGAAAAAGATAACAAGATATCACGTTTAATTACTGTCTGCTTTTGTAGTGACAAGAAGAAAACTTCACTTGCAAGCAACGGAAAGTGAACTTTTTTCTGAGGGCGGCATACGGTTTGGGGCGAGTCTTCAATGCCTTTAATTTGTACATATTTAATCCTCTCCCATTATGGGAGGGACTGGGGCATAACATGATTATGGTTCAGTGATTCAACCAGTGACACTAGGGCCAATGAACGCATTCGGCATTTGGGAAGAAATCAATTTTCACGACACATAGATAATTGTTGCATCGGACCCAGTACCACACCAGATCAAGTCAGATCAACTTGTCACTGTTGTCTTACAAAGAATGTCAGGTCGATACTGACACCTTTTCACATGGTCTTAAAACTTTTATAGCTCTAGGGATATCACAATTGTGTGATTCGAGTACTGCAGAAACCAGCCAGAAATCACAGGCAAAGTCTTTGTCACTTTTAAGTTATAAATCAACCAAATTCAATATTTCATATATTGCACACAATTTATACTACACATTGGTTGTCTCAGGCCACCAAAAAAAAAATTGGTTCTGTGTAATATTTACTGTACATTTAAATTACTGATTGTATTCTTAAGCCATGAAATATATGGCTTAATCGTCATGAAAAGAGAAAAAAAAAAGAGAACTTATCTGCAAGACAGGACTGCCAAACATTGACTATTAAACTTTAGAAAATGTTTAATTAAAGGGTGCAATAGTCGGGTACAGACCAGAAATTAAACTTTCACAAAGTAATTATTTTCCATGTCAATAATGGCCACCTCTTTCTCAAGGTCCTATACAAACAAACCCTGCTTTGTTTTTAAAAGGCCCTAAACCAAGGTTACTCAAACCCCATCAAATCTTAAAATACTTGCACCAGTGGGATATTGCAACTTGTTTTAAGGGTTTAATAATAAATATAAAAAATAAAATAAATATTACCATCTTGATGGGGGATGAGCAAGAAATTCTTGTAGCTTGCTCAATTTTTTATTTTTTTTCTCTGGTCTACAATTGCCCACAATTTTTTTTTTAAAGTGGTCTTATTCCCATTCTTTAATATCTTCACTCCTAAGCGTGAAGGGCTGGATGTGATACAGCTGTTGCAAAACTGTTATTAATCCAAAACAGCTAATAATGCCAGAACTATAAAATGTCAGTTTCTATGACTACCAATAACACGAAATAAACTACCCAAGTTTAATGTTGTACAACCTTTCAACTGTAAAAGTGATTAAATCGAATCGCCAAAGATATATGCTACACCTGACTACTGTAGTCTACCTGGTTTGCATAAATGTTACCAGGTTGCTAATAATTTGACATAAGTACATGGGATAATTTTGTAGTGTTATTTTAAGGAGTAATTTTGTATTGTTTGTTTATAAGCATTCACAAAACTACACAAAGTTGAAAGAATGTCATATCTTGCCACACAAAATTCTACAACGAATTGTTTTTAACTGAAGAGTACACAGAAGTTCTCCAGCAAGTTTGTTAAATATTCAAATTCAGCCACTGGAATAAGTTGGCTTTCCCTCTCTAGTATTGTTCATCTTCAACAAATTTTCCAGTACCAGACAATGTGAGAAAGAAACAAATATTCTACGGTGTTAGCGAAAAACCAGATCTTGATAAAATGGTTCATTGAATGCAACCTTATTTGACAACTGAATTTACCCTTCCTTACTCCAGAAAGTGGATCACAGGAGTTGGTCTGTGGCATCATGGTCAAAAATACTTTTCTAAAGCTTTACATTCCTTTCATAATCTCCATGTTGATTGTTGACAACTTAAATGTTTGCTCAGCTGTCAATGCTCTCTGAATATAGAATTACATCCATTTTTTTCTTAGCAATATCTTCCCCTGCAGATTAGTGATTGAAATATTTATAATAAAAACAAAGACATTTTTAGCTCAATTGCCATGGTGACATCATTCACTCTGCTGTTGTCAGATGCATTCAAATAATCTCACCAAATTTGAGAAATTCAAATCTTCACCAACCAAAATTCTATGAGAATGTCCTTAAAATGGAAAATGTACAACATCTCCAGCAAGGTTTATCAACTTCATCCACCTAATACCCTTTAACTCTACATAATTCCAACTGTACATTCAGCGAATTGGGAACATTTTCCAATGCTTAGTACCACTCTATGATACTTCTATGTCATGATCCATGACTCATACTTTCAGTGTGAACAATTCCAAATCATACTATGACCATATGTGATTATGTGATAGTAATTGTAACACTAGGCTTCCTCCAGAATAACAAGACCAAACTGTAGACTTGTTGCCATGGAAAACTTTGGTTTGTGAAATTTGATCATTTACACATATATGCAACCCTTAATCATCTTTAATGAATTATATATTATTGAAGATCTGTCGCAAGGAAACCTGCCAAATTAACATACACCTTGTTTCAATCTCCTAGCAAATAATAGGTCATGTAGACAATTTTGACCTTTGACTAGCAGTGCTAGAACAATAATACTTTTTATGAGCAATGAAAGTAGAGAGGCTATGGAAGCTAATGTTGCAGGCCCTGCAGGCTTTGCTGCTTGGCAGAAACGTGGAATCGGGTCTAACACCAACGACTGAAACTGAATGAGGAATTTTCCTATGGACCTGTGCTCTTGCATTTTCGGTTTTTTGATGGTCTCGTCCAGGTCGAATGCCGCCGTCGTCTTTCGGTGACGATGCTTCGGTCTTGACACGAATACATCCGTTAACATTTTTCTCGTTCACCCTGCCAAATCCCTGAGATGTTCTATCCTTGTCAAGGAAGTCATTTTGCTCACTTTTAATTTTATCAGAGGTGCCGTCTCCAACAACAAATGCAGGAGGTGATTTTCTTGACTCATCATCATCGACTTCTCTCTGACTGATCATGGGCCACGATCTAGCTCGTCGGTTTATGTCCTGGTTTGGAGACATTTGTCTGTCACATAACTCAAGACTCTGCCTGCCACTCCTTTCCTTTCCGATAGTTTCATCTCGACTTCTACTTTCGAATTCATCTGGCTTGTGATGTTTCCCAAGACCAGAATTGACAGGCAGGTGTCTACTCTTGGTGTTTCCCTTTCTCGTATGGATTACGTTGCCATCGCTTAAAAGTCTTAAATGGTTGTTCTCTGATTGGCTATTCTTGTCCTTAGTTCCTCTGCAATTCCTTTCTGCTGTTGTTGAAGGCGTACCGCTACTGCCGGGCGCAGAAGAAGCCGATTTTTGACAGTAAAACTTTTGATGGATCTCCAAGGATTCCAGTTTGCGAAAAGCGACACCACAGCCCGAGCAGAGGTGAAGCCCTTTGTATATTTGATTTTCAATGTGAAAACTAGTGAAATATTTCTCCAGATGCTGTTCGTGCCTGCTGCGATTAGGAGACACACGTGAAGCTGGGAATGGTAACCTGCGCTTCCTCTGTTCCGTCTCGGATGTGGATACAGCGGCGCCGAATCTCGTCCGGGGATCTTGCGAAGGCAGTTCCGAGGAATCCGATCCGCCGGGAGACGTTTGACGTTGTCGCTGCGAAGGACGCCCCGACGACGGTTTGCTCTCGTCCTTTTGCATTTCCGAGCAGTAGAGCTGCTTGTGTGCGATCAAGGTGTTTGCTTTCCAAAACGAGACGCCGCATTGACCGCAGATGAATGACTTTTGAGGCGAGGCAGAACTGGGACTTCGGGGAGATTGTACCTTGAGGTTGTCACAGTCTTCTTCTTCTTCTCTGATCTCTGACGGTCTCTGAACATTCTCT
Organism: Apostichopus japonicus; assembly: GCF_037975245.1. Classification (NCBI taxonomy): domain Eukaryota; kingdom Metazoa; phylum Echinodermata; class Holothuroidea; order Aspidochirotida; family Stichopodidae; genus Apostichopus; species Apostichopus japonicus. The sequence goes on along the minus strand of NC_092563.1, from coordinate 16,066,528 downwards.
GGGGTGGCAGGTGAAGAGGTCATACTCAAGTCTAGAGGGGAATCGACTTTGTCCTTTCTTTTCCAGGAAGAGTCGGATGTGGAAGTAGGTAAAGAGGGCTCAACGCCCGTGACGGGGATGGCCACGGGAGGGGTCAGAAGGAATATCGGAGAGATGAGATGGGCACCGTTGGGACTTATGATTTGGGTACCCCCGACCAGCATGGCAGATGGCACCACTTGACTCATGTACACGAGGGGAGCATGAGGCGGCCCTTTCATCAGGGATCTGTCCGACCTCTCGGGCGACACGTTCCTTTCTACGGTGTACTGCATGGGACTGCCACGTTGGTTCTTACTGTGTACAACGTTAGGCAACATACCACCAGGAGACTGGCAACGTCGTGGGGAACCCTCTCTACTATCCGACGAGGGCGACATCACCTTTGACTCATGATGCTCGGAATGCCTTTGTTTACAATAATACTTCTTGTGGGCGACATAGTTTTCTTTGGAACGGAAACTGATGTTGCAGGCTCTACACATCGAGGCAGAAATGGCTGGTGGGGAAGGGTTACCATAATTGACATTTCTAACTTCCAACGGGCTGCCTCTGCCCGTTGCATCTCCCCAACGAGTCCTCTTACTAAACTCCCTGCTAGAACTACACTTGCGTTTTAAATTTGATTTTTCGAGTAAACCACGTGTCCGATGTACGTCATCTGTCTCGCGACTGTCGTTACTGTTGCAGTTGTCATTCATGCTGTTACTGTCATGTTTAACATGAAAATGCTTGGTATTACTTCTGCCTTGACTGTTATCTCTCGACGAATCGTCGCCGCCGACGACCCCATCGCTTTCACCAATTTCTGTGAGTCTCGCACAGCCGTTGCAGCCCACAACGCTCCTATCGCCGTTGCTGCTCTGCGCTTCTTCTCTCTTCTCCACCTTGACGTGGGTAAAGACGTGATCCCGGAGGATGTCCCAACTTCCGGCGACAAAATTACAGAACTTGCACATGGGGACGTGCTCCCCGCAGTGCAGGATGAGCATGTGACTCTCACAGTTTTGACGGGACATGAATGAAGACTGACAGAGCTGGCAAACATGGACCGACTGAGCAGAGCCAGACCCTTCGTCGGAGCCCGAGGAGTTCCTACTCGAACTTCTGGACGTCAGACGTGGACTGGAGGATTGTGAGACGGAGAGGGACTTACTGCTCACATGGTGGTCACGTGGGCTTGGTGCTGCCTGCTCCTTGTGGTCTCTGCCCGTGCAGTAGTACGTCTGGTGAGCGAGCAGGTTGCTGGTGTTCCGGAAACATACGCTGCAGTTTGGGCACTTCTTGGTGACGTCTGTTTGGAGCGAAAAGAAAGAAGGGAATAAAGACAGGAAATGAATAATCTTGTTTTCTGAGAAGCTTAAATTAACAGGTATGCATGCTATATATATATATACTACACAAGCATATATCAGTTTCAAACAATGTACAATGAAGCAATATACCATACAGTATACACATATATATACCAACCTAACAATCACTTCCAAAGGCTGTATTTTGCTGAAAATCTCCTTTTCCAAGCCTTCAAAATATTTAACTATATATATATATTGATATACCTTACAACATGTAATGAATCCCTCTATATAATAAAGCCAATAAAGTTGAAACAGATTTGGCGGCAAAATCTCTAGCATTTTCACCCTGTTGATGGCATCAACTAAACTTAGGCATTGTCTTCTTCCGTTTATAGTTTTCAAATTAGCTTGGTAGAAAAGAGGCGAAGGGTGGTATAGGGCTAGACAACTGTGGTAAAGCTGGTGTAATTGCACAATGAAAACTATCACTGGTAATTTTCAGTATCTTTAGAACATAATGTTTGGTACTTCTTGCCTGAGGTGAAAGTTGTTAGTGAGATCAAAAGTGACATGAAATTTTGGTTGCCTACATATTAAAAGCGCATCATCGTAGCTGTATTGAGAGGGTATCACTAAAATATGATTAAGTGTTGCTTTCAATGAATGACCCTTCAAGGTCGATATGTACGATCTTCAGGAAACAGAGTGACAAAGTCAGCCCAGAATGTGGAACGGGCCGGACATCGGAGGAGGCCATTACTAAACAGTTTGCAGAGATATTGCAGTTACGGTAGAGCAAGAACGCATACAGCAAGTCTTGAGGGGGTCTTGTGGATGAGGAAGTGAAGTATAAGTCGACTATGGAAAGCCGTTGAACATATTAAAAGACCTTTTGAATGATACTTACTGAGGATGTGCTCTTCGTCTATGTGACTCGTATTGGAGGACGGTGGATGTTCCACGAGTCCTTCGTCGACTTCTTCTTCTTCCTTAATCACTACGACTTCTGCCGTATCTTTCTTCAGCTGCCCATCAATAACGAGCCCTCTTATTTCCGATGGAGTTTCGAATCTTCTCATCAGCTTGACATAAACACCACGGCCTATTCGGAGGATAAACAAACGCAGCTTTAAAGATTATGAAACCCAAGTTTCAAAGATTCAGGTCAAGATAAGACTAATTGAGCTTTCCTTAATAAAGAGAGCTAACCTGAAATCATATGATGTGTAGGCTAACTTATAATGGTTCTTCTGAGTATCCATCAGGACTCAAAATCTATGCAGTCCATTGGAGTCTGCATGTGTACGACGAGTGCGTGTGCATACAGTGTATGTGTGTACATGAGATGGCCGCATGTAAACAGAGCATCTCAATGCACTTATTTTGGAAGCTAAATCTTATCGTGTGGATGCCCGAAACTTGTGCAAGATTAGCACACTTATAGACTTTCATGTAAATTTATGTGTAAATCTGCTGAGGTCAAATTTATGCTAAGATGCAATTTATTCAAGAGGAAGATGTGCCCTGATACTTCACTGGTTGATATAGCTGACCTACAACGATTAATCAAACATTTTTTGCTAACTTGAATAGAGGTCATAGGTCGGCTGACACATGAATATTCAGAAATGGCAATGGCTTAACTAAGAATTCTTAATTTGGCATTGTTTTCATTGCCTCCACTGATTGCATTTCTCGTGAGAGTACAAGTGGAGACACCAAAGGGACATCCACCTGAAAGCTCAGGGGCATTCTTTGCCACTAATTAATCTGAATGACAATAGAGTCACAGAGTTCGATTGTGCAAATATTAATTCGGAACCGCAAGATCAGAGTTCTTGTCCTTGACATAATTTTTGATATTTAGTTGTGAAAAACTTTCACCAGAACTACTAAAGGACTGTTATTAACACTGTGCTAACAGAGGGGCAACTACCATTCAAGTATGTTATTCAGAGCTATTTTAGTTGAGTAAACTTTCACCAGAACTACTAAAGGACTGTTATTAACACTGTGCTAACAGAGGGGCAACTACCATTCAAGTATGTTATTCAGAGCTATTTTAGTTGAGTAAACTTTCACCAGAACTACTAAAGGACTGTTATTAACACTGTGCTAACAGAGGGGCAACTACCATTCAAGTATGTTATTCAGAGCTATTTTAGTTGAGTAAACTTTCACCAGAACTACTAAAGGACTGTTATTAACACTGTGCTAACAGAGGGGCAACTACCATTCAAGTATGTTATTCAGAGCTATTTTAGTTGAGTAAGCTTTCACCAGAACTACTAAAGGACTGTTATTAACACTGTGCTAACAGAGGGGCAACTACCATTCAAGTATGTTATTCAGAGCTATATTAGTTGAGTAAGCTTTTAGGTTCTTATATTTTGTCAACTGGTGACTGGAATGATCACTGACCTCCACCAACAACAAAAGCACCTGAAAACTCACTGGTAAGGAGCCATCCAAATGCCAAGTACAAAATTTATGCGAGGCTGGAAATGAATTATTGAGTTTCATAAAGCTTTCAGATATTGACTTCTTTTGATCTGGATACCTACTGAACTTAAATTTTCCTTTTTAAATGTAACCTCAGATAACTCTAGCGAACTGAAAAGTCACCACTGGGCAAAGACAAACCAAGTGATTTGTGATCATGTGATCTAAATCATGTTTGCCTGCCATGATGTCATATACACAAAACAAACAACAAGCGGATTTTACAACCGCTGCAGTTTTCTTATTGTCATGGTACCGTACCTAACCTTCTCATCGCAATGTGACATCGCACATGGACAAAAAAATGGCAGAGTCCTCACCTGCAATTCCAAAATAATGATATCTCTCAAAAGGCGTTTCACTTTGTATTCGTTACTTGGTAAGGTGTCGTTCTCATGAAGATTGAGGTATATAATAGCTTCAAGGTTGAGTTAATAAAACAAGATGACAAACACTTCCTTTTAAGGCCAAGTTCTTACCGGTTTTCTGAATGACCAAGTGAGCATCATCTTCGTCGACTGCAGGTATAAAACTGACACTTTCCTCTTCGCCGTTGTTTCCCTGAAGTATCACCTTTAGAGACGTGGTCGATCTTTCGGGGTCAAGCGTCTACGACAAAGGAAGGGAAATTTAGAAACTACTGAAATACAAAATATTAATAATAATCTCAATTGTTCTGTACACGTTCACACTTCTTCCATAAAGCTATTAAATGTACACAAAGTTAGAGCTCACTGCATCTGTGTGGTCACAAATTTTCTCAGGTTTATTTCACTTGGTTCTAAGTTACTTTCTGTAGATGAAATGTCGTCCTTACACACATTACTGCAGTATTTGTCTTTTTACAAGTTTTTTGCTCTTCTCAAATTCTCTACATTTAATGTCAACACATTATCAATAGATAACTACAAACTAAAATATGAGGGGAATGCCTATATAACGTATAATGTACAACATCTCAGTTTGGGGCCGGGATATCTGATGAGATATGGAAGAGATCACCAAGTGCTAATCCAATCAGCTTGCTTGTAAATTTAGATACAACATGAATATTCAACAATAGTTCTTATCTCACTTTGACTGCATATGGAATGCAGATTACATCTATATATAAACATATACATACATATAATTTTCTAAATATTACAATGCATATCAATAGATCATAAATTAAAGAATGGCAACTGTATTATAGTTGGTTATACCTTTGATTTCTCATCTGATACTGCAATCGTTTCGGTGGCAATTTGGCAGATAGATGAAGAGATAGGGCCTAAAGTCTGTCCCACTATGGCTTGCTGTAGAGCTTCAATAAATTTGCATGACAAAGAGTCTTCTGCAACATCCTCCTGGAGTGGGTTGTCATGGATACAATCAGATGCCGACATACCCTGCTGAGAAGAGTCAGCATCATCACACTCTCTCTGTTTCTTGTCGACCGTTTCTACGGAGATCATAAAAGAGGAGAGAAGTGTGGTTGGTTTTTTGTTTTTTCATGTTTTTCTTATTAAGAAAGTTGAAAGACTATGTGACAAAAGGTAGATTATTGAATATAATATAGATTGAAATAAAAGGCTAAAATTTACAAGAAGAGAAACAACCAATGACCTCAATTGAACTTTGACAATTATTACCAATTTCAACAGGCTTTGTGTATTCGCTATGAAGGTCATCTAAACCACCTTGGTTTTACATTTTAAGTTATTTTATGATTACATGGGTTTCATACCTTCCTTAACTCTCTTTGACTTGACAGAACAGTAACATTGAACCCTTGACCTTGACCAAAAACAATAGGTTTCAAGGTGCATGGATCTCCAGGATAAAAATATCCCCCCCCCCAGACAAGATGGATAAGACCTGGTTCTAAGCAAAGAAAGGAGGGTCTGGAACCATCCTAACCCTGCGATTCTTAAATCTACAGTAATACGATTATTCTTAATAGAAGATAAAGCATGGAGACATCTCTTTATTGCTGATGCTACTTCAATGAGGAACAGAGTTTTCTTTGTCAGGGTTGCTAAAGAGGCTGAAAATATCCACTCTAACAGTGACTTTATCCAGGCTTGAAGCACCGCTGATATAAGCTCCATGATAGCACTGACCCATTGGTGTCCTATTAGCCGTTCCCCTGATGTATTGTCCTTTATAATTATTGGTGCCCAGGATGGAACCACCTGCAAACCCTTCATGTATAGCGGCAATCGCTGATCTGTAATTTTTGGAGTAGCAGCTACCTGCTTCCCTGACTTAATGAGCCTTTGTAGGAACTCACACACTTCCATTACAGAAATCTTGTATGGAAGCACTTGTCTATTAAGGCACGTGCCACTCTCCGAACATCCGTAGTCAGGAATCTTATTCGCCAAGTCTGTGGACCTCCTTCTTGCATTTACTGCCGTCCAAGCAACTGCCTCTGAGAAGCCTATCAGTCTGATATCAGTCTGAAAGAGTCCTGAAAACTTCCAGGCATCTAAATTGAGTCCCTTTGATTTCTGGGTGCAAGAGAGTTCCTCTCCTCTTTTATTGGAAATTGGGGGGGGGGGGGGGGGTGGGTATCCGGTAGTACTACTGGAATGTCCATGCTGTAACTGGAGTAGTTCCCTGAACCACTGTCTGCAGGGCCAAAATAGTGCCACTAATATCACTCTCCTTTTGGATTGGCCTTCCTGTATGGCCTGACTAGACACGGGTGGGAAGGCGTAAGCTTCTAAATAGTCTGGAAGCAACATGGTGTCTGTTTGGTACGCCCTAGAACGCCTGGTGCAGAACACTTAAAGCTTGGCGGTCTGTAGAGGTGAAACAGGTCTATGAACGGATTGCCCAACAAGTGGAATATACTGTCGCACGTCCCTTGGGCTAGGGAACACTCGTTCGGGTCTAAGTTTCCTCTTCACAATGCGTCTGCCATAGTGTTCTCTTTCCCCGCTATATGGGAGGCTCATAAGGTAATATTCAAATCCTTGCAGAACATCAGGAACTCCCAAGTCAGTTGACACAGCTTCCTGTGAGTGTGTCCTTCCTTGCCAGTCGACATAAGCCACCACCGTGGTATTGGCAGTGAAGACTGTCAACCTGGAAATCCTCACTTGTGGTTGGAAGGATCCCAACGCCCGCAGGACAGCCAACATCTCTGCAAATATTTATGTGAGATCTCTTCCCAACCGGGGGAACACGTCCCCCATGCTCTCCTGTTCTGCAGGTGGGCTCCCCAGCCAGTTTAGTGAGGCGTCTGTTGTAACTTATGTCATTGGAAGCTTTAGTCTGAAGAGGACTCTCTGATTCCGATTCTCTGAGGCTGACCACCACGGCAGGTGTTGGATGACCCCCTCTGGATGAGGAACTAGTAGTTGCTTGTCCAACTTCTTTGGATCAATGACCTCCAAAGGGTAGAACTGCAATAGTCTCATTTGTAGTCTGCACAGCTGATAGCCAGGACAGAGCGAGCATTACCCTACTACAGCTGCTGTGATGTTGAAGGCGGTTTAATACCTTCAACAGCGCCCTCATGTTGATATGACTCCATGGGTTCTATAGTGTACAACAGTCCTACAGTACGACAGCAGTCATCATATTTTATCTAGATATATATCACAGGCTGATTATAGTTTGTACATGCAGGTACATGTGAGGGACACACCCTAGGCCTATGTGTTGCACATTGCGTATCTTTCAGACTAATTACAACATAATTGTAAAAAACAAAAGAAAATAAGAAGGTAAAGCAGATGTGCCCCCTCTGGAGATCTAAAGTTTCCTAATCAGCAGTTCCTTTTGTTGTTTTTTTGTTTTTTTTTAGGATTTTTACATTTTGATCAGATACATTATATTAACATCTGAGGGAATGTATTACAGAAGCTCAAAGACGAAATACAGCCCGTATCAGACATCTAATCTCTCTTGTGACACTGACGCACTTACACCCCGGCAGGTACACTGGGTATTTCAAAAGATTCTTTTTGGTTAATAATAATATTCTTAATAATAGCATCAAAGGCAGTTTTAAAAATTTGAAAGACAATTAAAGGTTTTATTTAGATTTTTATTAGATTTTTCCTTATTTTGTTTGATGCAGAAACCCAATGACGGAGATCTAAGATAAAAAATAAAAACTACCCTGTAGATAATAAAAGCAAGATTATGAAAGCTGAATATTTTTTTCCCAACCAATTTATGTTTCTGTCCATAAAGTTACATACATACATGAATAAATGTTTTCCGCATACTACAACCCCCCATCGGGTATATTGCAAAGTGATTGACCTCCAATGTTCTGCATGAAAAAAAAGTGAAATTTCAGTTGCATACATACTGTACATATCTCTGCTCTGATTTATCAATTCTTTCATAATTCCCCCCCCCCTCCCCCCCCCCCCCAAGAAGAAGGCTAATGCATGCCACCGTATGTTATCGTCCCAAAGAAAGACTTAAGGCAGAACTTCAGTCTTGATTTGTTACAATCTAAGAAAAATGAAACGATGACCGTCGACTGCTCAGTGTTTCCCCGGTAACAGTTTTGTGTTGCATCTGATTAACAGTACTTACTACACAACTAGACACTGTGCACAGTAGAACTACTGTATGAGGTAGATTTGACTGGAGGTGATGGGTCGACAGGTGAGGTCCGTGTCAAAGGTTAAATTTCTAAACTGATCCCATAGACAGTTAATTTAATTATCTGTGCTTTATTATCTAGTCATACCAGTCATTTTGCACTAGGAGGCTTGCAACCTTTTTATGATCTGTAGAACTTTGGCCAGCCTACTGTACACAGTGCTCATGTTTACAAGTTAGATGAACTACGGTGGCCCAGCTCGAACAGTTACGGTCGAGGTCATGTATTTACAAGAAATATGATTAAGTACTGTAGATTGGACTCTCTTTATCTTGATTAAGCAACTTTGTAAAGTTGAATCTACAGACTTACAAGATTTCTGGCTGAGATTATAACGATATTAACATGAATAGATTAGCGATTACATTTCAACATCAAACCCAGGCAGGTTAGAAATTCTCATGAAAAATTAAAAAATTCACATTTTCATGAGCAACTTCATTACAATAGTACTAAATGGGTTTAACATAGACTGGTAATTGAAAAGGTTTCATAGTACCTCCATTCTTGGAAATGCGTCTAAAAATCCATCTCAACAATTAAATTTGTAAGTTTCACAAAGATATACTTTTTTAATATAAAATCTGTTCACAAGCTGGAGTCACATACATTTCATCCAGCATGTAGTGTGACATTTCAACAATTTACTGTACCATTCAAGATGAATCGGTATTCCCGAAGAAAGCTAGGCTAAGTAACTCTGCTTTGAAAGTGTGTTAGGTCTACGCTGAGAGTGTCCACAATGCTTTCATGAAGCAATTAATAGACTTTTTTTTCTGGAAACAAAGATCATTACTGAGGCAAAGAAAAGTTTTCCTTTCCAGCACATTTGATGTTAACAGAAATTTGCTGGCAGCTAGGTTGTTATATAACAGATTTTATGAAACTGATCAGATTTATTGCTTCATAAAATACCAGATCTCATTCTTCTATTGCTCTCTGCCATGTTAAGACTTCAATTGAAGATAAGATAACAGGTAGTATTATAAAGACTGCATAGAATAGTATGTATTCATATTGCAAGTCATAAACAAATCAAAGATAATATAATAATAGCTCAACAGTGGCTAATAAATCAGACATCACCATCGCTTGCTGAATTTTCCTGTCAACAATTCGCCTTATTTACTTCCAGGGAGTCTCTGCGTAAAAGCTTGGGAATTAAAAACAAATGATGATGTAAATACAGACGACAGTAAATTTTTCCCACTTAAAAACTGTCTGTATACTAGCAGAGCTATCAAAGCTTAAAGACCAAATATGGAGGCAATTTTTTTTCTTGAGATTTTCCATTAATTTAGGAGTTTACATACCCATAATCAACATGTGTAAAAAATAATCTTCGAAAACCTACTATAACCCATCAAAAACGACCACGAAAATGGACATTTTGGGTAGTCACGTGACATGAACCTCTGGAATTTCTGAAAACAGAGATTGACCCAAAGGAGCCTCTGGTCACTGTGTGACGTCATTGTTTGTATACCGCGAAAATCAAACGCTGATATAGGCACTTTTTGTACACAGATAGCGAACAATTGTACTGTTTTTGATTTCCAATTTCGAGCGTTTGAAAAGCTGTTAGCTTAAAACAAGAACACATGAAGGTTAACAACAAGTTTTAAGACAATTATAAGCAGAAATTTTAGTTAAATTGCTTATTTTCTTAGCAAAATTTCCACTCAAATAGAGGCATCTTTTACATAGCGTAGCGTCAATAGGTCCGTACGGTACAATATACTTACATAGTACTTACTCGTTTTAATATCCAAAAGTATACAAACACAGAAAAAGTATCCTGTCAATAAACAAATTTAGCAGTGAATATCCTAATCCACGTTTCTTGTTCAATCCTGGGCGAAAATCTACCGTGAGTCTGTGTAATTCCATAGTTAGGTCTAGTTGAAACAGGCCTTGCCCAGTACTAACATCCCACAATCACAAGACAGTCACTAACGAAATAAAACGTCCGATCGCTACATACTACCGTTTTTATTCAACTCCTTGGACCATGCAGATGTCGGAATAAACAGAACGGACAATATTACACATGTATCAGGAACTCACGATACTGGAATACAACAAATGAAATAGATAAATCCTAACATGGCTATTTACACATGCTGTGAGCCAACGCCGGCGAGAGTTGTAACTAACTACCGTACATGTACTAACAATGCTATACCCTTGGCACGGTATATACGGTCATCTCTTACAGTAAATATATTACTGTCAATTGCGTGATATAATGTTACATGTAAGGACATCCAGGGCGTGTTTACGGTCAATTTCACATTAGCTATGTCCGACCATGGTCCGACACAGCTATCGACAGTACATAATTTTCACAGAATGAGACATTTGCAGCATACACAGAAGCAGGGTCATGCATGTGGACTCATGGGCATGAGATACTCCGGGTGCTGAAAAATCTTTCCGCGTGGATCTCAAAAAATTGATCCAAAGTCTGCGGCGTTTTACGTCGGTTCTTTTACTCGGAAATCTAAAAAAGCTGATGCTTTTGTTGGATGAGGTTTAACTGCAACCTCCAACAACACAGAATTGTGACATTTTGAGGAAAAAGGAGTAATATCGTTGATGTTTTTGGCAGCTCAAGTATACGACTTTACACACTAAAAGTATAGTTGTGAGTGAGGTATACAAACGTTGACGTCACATGGTCACCTGATGTCTTAGGAATGTTTCAGGAATGTCTGAAATAGAAGCTGACTTTTCGTCCCATTTTTCACTTATTTAACGTCCGAAATTGGTAAAGTTAATTACAGCAATGTGATTGGAGTCAGTTAAGGATTACATACATGAAAAATGGTGGGATTTTATGTTCATCGAAATGTCTCCATAGTTGGTCTTTAACAACAGCACAGACCATGACAATGTACTAACACAGAATTAGAATAAACAGCCTCAAAGTAGCTATGCATGATACGTATATTGAGATATTTTGTTCTTACTACTGACTGTGCAAAAACCATTTTCACTTTTAACAACTTTTGCACATATTGTCAACTATCAACTGACAATCCCTTAAACTAGTTACAGAGTTGTTGACAATTGACAATTCATAATCATAGACGTTAAAATATGAATCTAAGAGACTGACTTCGGTCAGCTTGCGGCTTTGATAAGCCAATGATGGTTTCTTTGCAAGTTCCTGATCTAAAATACAAAACTGAAACATGTGTGTAATAATTCATACTGAGGGAACAGCCATCATCCCAATTACTAGAGTATGACCTTCACCAAACCTTGTTAAAGAAGTTGCTTAAATACTACAATTTTAATGTATTTTGTCCACTGATGACCTCCAATGACCTTTGACCTACACCAATAACAAAGAAGTGGTGGCGAGCTGATCAATGGGCATTTACATGTCACATAATTACCTTCATACAAGCTGGAATTACAGTATTGTGTTGAATACAAGGTATTTGACAATGTAAAAGGTGTTCACACAACTCACTATGCCTAGGCACCACCATTTTATTTAATCATAATAATAATAACAATAACCAGCAGTTATTTTGACAACGCTTTTAAGCGACCACAGATGTGGGAGAAGCCCACAACTTGGTCTTATGGATTACAACTTACACCTCGGATGGCTTCCAATTCCACATTTTTAACTCAAATTTGGATGTTTTTTTTCAATCAAGAAAGTCACTTCAGATCGGAAAACCGTAGATTGCTCTCGGATGAAATACTCACCTAACTATGACCCGGCCGGGTATCGAACCCGAAACCTGATCCCGATTGCTAAGCCTCATTGCTTCATATGCCACTGCCATTAATCCACTCGGCCACAGCACCGGTATAGTTACAGTAGCAACATTATATTACATATCTTAATGTCCACATACAACTTGTCACCTCCTAAGATATGATCAAAACTTAACGAGCTGTTATCATTTGTCCAATGTAAACTTGTTACGGCTAGACAATCACCCACTTAATTAAACTTTTTACTGGTGTAGGCCATACACAGTGTTCAACTTCAGCCTCAAACAGCAAACTAAAAGTCTCATAAGAACGCTATTGAAGTTATGACAGGTGTCTTGTTTCCTTATAAAGACAGTCTTATCTCTTAAGTCAATTTGTCTGCTTTTTCCATTTCTTTTTCAACCCTGCAATCATCAAGTTTTTGAAAGAAGGAATTTTGTTTATAAATAAATAAATAAAATTCCATCTGGAAATTTGGGAGCTGCAAGAGGTAGAGATTTCTGTCTCTGTAGTAAATTGTATGAATTGAGAGAGCTTATCTCAAATCTTGTTTCTGACCTGACCATTCTGAAGACTCTCGAATATACATACATATTCATATATAAATATAAATATATATATGTATATCTATATATATATATATATACATATTCATATATATATATATAAATATAAATATATATATATATGAATGTATATCTATATATCTATATATCTATATATATATATATATATATATATATATACATATATATATATATATATATATATATATATATATATATATATATATATATATATATATATATATATATATATATATATATTTATATGCATCCATTTGTATATATATATACCGCCAGTTCCTTTTTTTTTATGATAGATGTGTTCTCCGTAGATCAGGCTGGGCTACCAATTTCCTGTTTATGAAAGATCCTTGCAAGGCCGATAAGACCATGAGACATACTCTAGATAAGAATGCTAAGCCTAGGTTTCTTGGAGTCTTCCATGAGATAACTATCAAGTAATTTCCTGACAAGGGGGCCAGAAAATGTATTGCATTTCCCTTCCTTATCTCTCCGGTTTGATTTCAAACATTTCATATTCCCAGTCAAATTTTCTGGGCTATTTTTTTTTTGGTTGCTTTGACAGAATAATAAATGGCAACTGATCAAAGATAACAGGCCCAGCAATAAGTCTGCTGCATTTCTGGTTTTTTTTTTTTCTTTTCTTTCTTTCAGTCTTTTCTGGCTTCCCTTGAGAGTTGCTATCAACTGATAAGAAGAAGAAGAATGTGTGCACATGCAAGCTAAGAGACTTGAACTGCAACCAGATTGAACAGATTTTTGTCAATTTGCATTATATCTGCTTTTATCAAATACCCCTAATATTACAGAGTATATGGTGTGTACTATCTACAGTGGACATTTAATTTACTTCATTCCTCGCTTACCTGTCCCCCCCCCCCAACAATCTTAGCACTCTCATTCCACCGTGCCTAGAATGAACTGGTAACCTTCCAACACTGTGGGCCCTCTGTGTCCAGACCTAAGCTTCTTCGATACGGTTCTTGCACTCACTATGAAGCTGGTTCTACATGCTTAATATAAAGTTTCACAAATATTGAATTCTTGAGGTATCTGTTTTAGAAGATTTTACAGACTTTTGACTAATCTTTTACAGACTTTTGACTAATCTTGAGCGGTAATGACCTTTGACCTCCACCAATTTCAATAGGGTCCTTGTACATACCTAGTATGAAGTTCATCAAAGATGTACTTCTTTATCGCCAAGCAGTTCAGAATGCCTAGCAGCACAAAAGAGTACTGTATTTTATTCAAACATTTCCATCCAAGCACTATTTCTGATCACTAATTTAATAAGTTTTACCAAATGTTACCAAAATATGGGTGAATACTTGGTGCAGAAGTTAGTTCCAGAATGGGAAGAAGATAAAAATTGCCAATGGGGAAGGTGACACCTCCACCCCTCCCCTTGACACCCCCACCCCTCCCCCAGGACGTGGATCACACTACCGCACAAAATCTGCACAGCACACAAATATTCCTGAACACATATAGCTTGAAACTTGAGGTTTATTATGTAATATCTTTGTTTTCTTCTTTTTTTCTGATTTGTGAAACAACTTCATCCACAAAGCTCATTTTAGTATTTCAACCTCTCCCACCCCTTCCCCCTAGCTTTCAATTTGATACTGTTGATAATGTAAACATGTAAATGCCATCAATTGTATGTAAAATTGATTCATTTGGAACAGTGTCCAATGTTCTATGTTTAATGATGATGTCATACATAATGGAATAATTTACTTAATAACTTCTTCTCATTTTCCTTGAAACTTGTCAACAACCCTTGGAATAAAAATACAACTGTGTTTCATTGCAAAATGAAAGTGAACATCGTCTTTTTCAACTTTAAAGGTATGATTATTTACGTCATTAAAATGAAACAGTGAATTTCAAATGTGGAATTGTTTTTAAACTTCATCGTTTGGTGAAAAAACAATCAGAAAAAGAGACAGTTGGAGAAATACACCCCAACCCTGTCAAGACGGAGAAGTCACAAATTGCTACAGCTCCAGCCCATCCTCCCCCACCCCCCCATCCCCACCCTGAGTCAAATAATAGGCACAGGAAAATATGAAAATTGATGGATGGTATATATTCTCATTTTCAGTAACACATCTGAAACATGAAAGAGTGCAAAAAATGGGACCTGGTCTGTCTCTGTATGTATAATGAATACACTGTATATATAAGAACAAATTCACAGAGTTTTGTGCAATGTTCTTTGATTAAATATCAAAATTTTATAACTTAGGTAAGAACCACTTGTGCCCTCGTTTCTTTCTTTATTCTCCTTTTATCTCAATTCCTCTTTGTTAAACATTTTTTTTTTAAATCCGTGGACTTTACTGAACCCTCTCATTTATTAAACAAATAAACAACAATTTATTATTTTAAAAGCAAGAAGAGAAAAGATCGGATGGCCACACCCTAAAGTAAACGTGTGTACTGTACATACCCTATGTACAGCAGTATAAAGCTCACATTTTAATGTCTGAATTTGTTTGATATTTGGAACATTTTAACGTTAAAATTCATAAGTTACTATATATATACAGTACCGCAAAAGTCACACCGGCACTACACCGACAAGTTGTGAAATAATTTACATTTGTTTGCATTATAATTGTAACAACTCCCAAGCATGAAAGTGATCTACATTTAATCTTGAGCCTTAACAATTAGAACAGGATTATTCTGCAGCGAACCCCAGTGGTACTGTAGCAAACAACCAATGAATGTTTGCTATGCATTGTCTGAGAACATCTGCTGCCTCGATTAAGTGTAACATCGTTAACATGATAATTGATCTGATAAAGAAGGAAGGGAAAAAACACAAACTGTTGACAGAACGCTCTTCAATTTCTCATCTTCTTTGCTTACCATAGTTAATTAAAATTCAAACAGCAAATAATTAAAACAATAGATTTATTTGCTATATCATAGGTTTGATCGATTGGCTGCTTTTGTGTACTGTACATGAACTCGGAACATATTTAACTCTTAATTGACCCCCGACCTTTTCTTGACTATTATTGACAATTCACCGACTACTTTAATCTGCCACCCCCACAGACTTTTACAACTGACTCTACAGTTTTTTCTTATCTTGTAGTAATATTTAAAAAAAAAAAAAAAAATTCTAATAGTAGTGGAGAGGGATTGTCTCTATGTTTGACAGGTTATCCGTTGACCAGGGTAATATTGTGATGTGCCTTGAGCACCGTTATCTGTGAATATTTCTGCGCTTTATAAATCCTCAATTTTATTATTATATTAATATTACGAGATCTATACCAATGCTAAACAGAGTATAATTACTACACACTTTGCTTGGTAGAATGTGGAAGTACTGTAGGTTGACACGAGGTGAGAGGTCACCACGAGAGGTCAGTGTCAGAGGTCACCAGGTTCATATACATACTCTAGACACGGTACAGCAAGGGTGCAGTTGTTCATGTGGGGGGAGACAAGTACAGTAAGGTACTGACGAAGCGAAGCAAATATTTCAAAGTCATACTTAAAGTTCTGTAGTATCAATGGTGCATTACTGTTATAAATGAGATACCTTAGAATGAGCCATAAGCATTGCGCCCAATTTTGGGAGGGGGGTGGGAGGGGACATTGGGGGGGTGGGAATGAGCAAGGAGAATATTAAGAGAACTGGACTGTGATTAGAAAAACAGAAACAGATAAAGCCAGGCTATGATGGAATACAGTCAACCCTCCATCAAGGTAACATTTATGTACTTAACGTTAGCAGCACTAGAACGTTTAAAAGCAACCAAGCTGTCACTCAGTACTTTATTGTATGTATTCTAAAAGGTACTTTTGAGTGTGTATGTCATAATCTAAATATAAATGTACTGATCAAGTTGTGACAAAATTGAATTCCATCATTTCATCAATTTAGAAGTTGCGATGAACTAAGCTCTCCCAGACACCTTTGCAACCCTCCACCACCCACCCCTTTGAAACCTCCCACCCCCAACCACCATTTGTCATGCCTCAAACTCCACCATTTTGTTGGGGTAGTGTTTCCTAAGTTTAAACAACTGTTATTACATGTAAATTACTTTTTTAATCTAAAGAGTCGTTACCTTTTACAGTTCACAAAATTCACTGGAAAAAGAACATTTTTGAAAACAAAAATCACTGATTATGAGGAATCGACCTCGATTGCAAATTACAGTAAGTAAAAGCATTGTAGGCATGCGAAAGACCATACCCTATTTGCCCTATTGGCTTTTGACCTTACCGTTGCTGTACCACCACCTACTGTAAAGTGTATTCGGGTGTCACTCAAAATAAAGTTTTGTAAAATTCCATTTTCTTCTTTCTTTTTCTGTAGCAGTTTCATTTAAAATGATAATTTCCTGACTTAATAATAACTCCTTTCTATTTTGTCAGAATTAACTTGCACAGATAACCCATCTAGATTTTTCAGATATGTGGGCATTATTTGCATATTTTTTTACAATTTGAAGTATTTACAACAACAAAAAACACTGCATGCTGGGAATTAGTTTTTCTCTTGTTTGATTATTATGTATTATATATTTTATATTATCAGCAGTTATATCTTGAATGCAGTATTAATTGTGGGACTCTGAAAAGGGCGGGGTGGGGGGGTGTTTCCAACGAGCTGAAAACAAAAAAGTATTATGTACATTGATTTTCAAACAAGTTTTTGTGGTATTTGACCTTTGACTTCACCAATCACGCAAGTACAAGTTTTCACGGTCAGGCACATATCCACTATGTTTGAACGTGATCGGACTTACAGTGAAGGAGGAGTTCGCGACACACTTTTTTGCTTGATCACCCACTCACACACTAATATGGGGTGAAGTACAATATCTCCTTATCTCCCTATACATTACATGTTGGGAGATGAGATAATAATTACTAAACAAAAGGTTCCTATTAATAAGCGCCAATGACATCAATTAAATGCGTAATAATTAAAGAAATTTTAAGAAGAATAGACCAACAAATTGTATAGAATGTATAACTGTTACTCATTCACCTGGTTGGACAGTGGGGCAACCGAAGTTCCAAATTTGTCCTAGAGAAAAAAATATGATCTAAAAAGAAGAACAAGGACTGTGATGATTATGTATTTTGCCAGGCATGATTTGATAAGTAACGAACAGTTTGTGAACCATCCCACAACAGCCACTACTGTACAGTATATAAATTTTATGTTACAAAAACTCTAAATTCTACTCTATTTTCGTGGAGGGAATAAAATTCACTGGTACCTCTTGTGGGATGATGTTTAATATTAATACGGTTACATCTCTATGTTCCGACGTCTCTATGTTCTGACAATTTTTTTGGACTCTAATTTTTTTTACCCAAATTTTTTCGGACTCAATTTTTTTTGGACCAAAATTTTTGACACCAACATGTTTTCGGACCAACTTTTTTCGGACCAAAATTTTTTTTGACCAAACTGATTTTGGTCCCAAAAAATTTGAGTACAAATAGTTAAATTTCGGGTCACAAGCAATTTTCGGTCACAAGCACTATTTGGGTCATAACAAACTTTGGGCCCCTTTTTTTCCTGAAAAAAATTTGGTGCGTCCAAAAAATTATGTCCCACAAAAAGGTAGGTAAGAAAAAATGTTAGTCCAAAAAAATTGGGTCCCAAAAAATTTGGGGCCCAAAAAATTAAGTCCCCCAAAAAAATTTGGTCCGAAAAATGGGGGACCAAGAAGTCTGAGTCTCAAAAAAAAAATTGGGTACGAAAAAATTTTGGTCAAAAAAAATTATGAGTCCAAACAATTTGTCGGAACATAGAGACGTCGGAACATAGAGACGTCGGAACATAGGGATGTCACCATTAATACGCACATTGAAGGATTTAACTTTCAAAAATGTTCCCACTATAAACCCACCTTTCTTGTTTGAGAATGTCACTTCCATCAGGCAAAACCTCACCAACCTTTGAAGTATTTTAGCTAGATATGGAAATTTTTGACAGACTTTTCAGCCAATGTTGATCACAGCAACTCCATTTACCAAACTTACACGCTGGCTTTTTGGGTTCCAAGCTTGAAAAAAATTCTTTCACTTACTGTACACTATATTAATTTAACATGAAATGAAACCAGAGATGCATGAAAGAAAAGTAACTATAGTCATAGTGTATTAATCATTCCTTCCCTGTAACAAGCACTTCAGATTCAAAAAAAAATAATAAAAAAAATAGTATAAAGTGACCTTCAACCCCTAGAAAGCCAATATAAGAGCTGACCACAGTGTGTGTGTATGTCTGTGTGTGTGTGATCAACTAGCCACGAATGAGGGCAGTCAAACCATTTAACTAACCAAGGACATGACTCACAGAGCTGAATGAAAAGCAGATAACATCTGAAATTTGGCAGCTTATCTGATCTTGGTTGGCTGATTGGAGATAAGGGCCAGGCATACTCCACACTGATTAGGAGTTGGCATAGCTGATTGGTACCATGATAACTCCCGCCTGCCTGACAAACAACTGTGGAATTATTCCACACTCTTAGATAGCCACAGAGATAAGTTTTCCCTCCCTACATGATGGGATACACGTACAGTGCACTCACTAGTATATATAGAACAAGACACATTGTGTCCATTCTGGTTCCCGGGCAAACCACACACATGCACACATAAAACTGGGATTATTTATTTCATATTATTTCATAATAACACTTTTGATTAAAATCAAGAGCAAACAATTGTCTATTTCTTTCCCTCTCTCCAGCTCTCTTTCTCTGCCGGCTGGCTTTAGAAATTAAAAAAATTAGAAAATTAGAAAATTGAAATTGAATTTTGTTTGTTTGTTCGCAGCAGCGGCCTAGAGTAGAAATTAAGCTTCATATATTTACTATAGTTTCTGGTAAATATTGAGTGATATTAACAGAAGTCTGTTGTTTTCCATTAAAACTTCACGTGTACAGCAATAACAACAAGAGCCCTCTTGCTGTTTTCTTAATTTAAGTACAGGTACAGATCTAGGGGTTTCGAATTGGCCAAACAGATACCCCCAACTGCTATGAATAATTAAGATTGCGTTTTAAATACGGTCGCAATGACTACGGTTGATTGAGTATTGATTATAAGGTGCATTTGCATGGTACATGTCAACAATACCGAGTTCACGAATGGTGACGTCTGTACTGCTAAATCGGTAGTACTGCTATAAGTTCTCACTAAAAGACTAACTCCCTATGCATACTCAAATAAATCACCTGTATTTTACACGACCTCTCAACCCATTCAAAAATATGAGAAAAAGAACTTAAAGAATAGCAGAAATGCTATTCAGATCTTAATACGTGAAGGACGAAATATCGCCCAAGTTCAAAGTTCAAACCTGATTTTTAACCACAGGGTCAAAATCTAAAACTAACAGGTTCCAAGGCTCCAACTTGAACTGTATACATGTGTGAAAAAAATCCATTGTACACTTTGTGCATGAAAACAAATTGTTGCCCCTAAAAACTTGGCAATAAGGTGTCATATTTAAAGCAACTTCCATATTATTCCTACTCGAACACTGGCCTCTTAAACTCTGGTTGGTTTCACTGGAAGTCTCCCTGTTTTATGCGCTACAGTAGTTAAACCCTGCAAAATTTGCATCCTAATTGTTTTTAACTTACTAAATTGCTATCCGAAGAGCGTCACACTTAAATGCTTTCCCTCTGTTTAATAGGAATGTGTGCAGAATATGTATATCCACTTCAGAAATCCATTTTTCCAGAAGTAACTTTGTATAAATTGCTTATGTCATTGTGTTCCGCTACAGTGCTAACACCAACACCAAATTACTTTTACATAGCCCACAGTACAGTATATTACAGCAGAGGTGAAGCGTAAAAAACCCAAAATGGTACTTTCTATGTCATGTGCTGTTTATACATCCCTATATCTTGCTATCATAGACGGATCGTGGCCCCTCCCACTCCCCACTTTTTCCCCTGATCTCCCAATTTTTTGGGAGATGGAAAACTGTTAATCTCCATACTTCTGTGGAACTTAGGTTGTCAGGTCAGTGAACATGTTATCCACCTGTACACACCTCAGCACTCGAAGTATAGTCATGGTTGACCCTGCAGTTCCAAATACATGTGCCATATTTACAGAAACCATTCTGTACACAGTACAAAATGCACCCTCTGGCCTTCTCAGCTCGGAGAACTGGATTTTGAAAATATCATTTCTTAGGGAATCCAAATAAAAGAATTTTGACAAATCACTAGATACAAATGAATCTATTCACGCAGAATAAGTAAATTTTGAAAAAGTTCTATTCAAACTGCTAGCAAAGTTCAAAGGTCATGCAAAGGACAGCTTTCACAATGTTTCATACATGTATTTAACACTAGTATTGGCCAATGACCATAAGTTTTCCTGGCAACTATTTCATGCTGTATACAATTAACGGCAGGCTTCATCAACTAAACATCTTGTCACCTCTTTCTACAGTTTGCCGCACGAAGAAGACAGAGTAAGGCGTTCCTGTCTAGCATGGCTTCACTGTTTGCAAAACTTGTATAGGGCAACAACCATGATAAGAGTAATTCACCTAATCCATCTCCGTCTAGGCATATTGCATAGAAAATTATTTATATAGCACTAGAAGAGATAACTTAATACTGAGTTGTAAAATCTCTACTGACCGCAATATTAGTTCAACTTTGTCAAATGTTTTGCACATGATTATTATTGGTAAGACAAGAACTTTTGATACTACGACCAGGTTCGAGATTGGCTCTTTTGAGTGCAAAGTCCATCTGTTACTATAGGATGAATAGTGGTCAACCACAAGATTAGATGTTTAAAAGCTGCAACTTTGTTTTTTAATCTTGTTTACATTTAAAAAAAAATAATAATCATCTGAAAACAAACAGCAAGTCCACATTGATATGAAATGCAATAGTTAACAGTAAAGGTCTTCTACCAAATTCACAGAATAATCTAGAGTGTTCACAGAATAATCTAGAGTGTTATATGAGGTCTTATGGAATTTGTTTGTCACAAAATACTGAGAGTTACATAAAATTACAGTTTGTGTACTGTACTGTACAGCCGGCATGTATACTATATTTGCTATGTTTGTGAAGTACACTATATTTATCAATTTTGTCTAGAACTTCAATATATACTATCTGATGTACTCATCCCTCCCTCCACAACTTCTTCCCTCTTCTCTCCCATACTGGCATCTAGCTCAGCAAGAAATCTGACCAGTAGCATACAGATCTAGCATTTGTATTAATAAATCCTCAGCATTTGTTCTGAAATTTTAGCTTACAGTTCGTTCGAACTTTGAAAACCGCATTTTTGCGCCTTGGGTTGTAACTTCTTTGAATTTTGCTACTCTGACCAATTGAAGTCATGCATGAACTGTAATTTTTACATATATATTTTTTTTATCATTTTTTTTAGCCAACTTTATTTTGAGAGGGTAACTCAGTTAGCCGAGGCTAATCTTCCCTGAAGCCATCTTAACTATAATTTTGGAAACAAAATTTAATGAAAAAAAGTGTAGATGCAATAATAATTTGAATTTAAGTACTAACATGTAACAAGATCATAAAGAAAAAACTTTAAACAGATAACTAAATGTAAACGAATATAATGTGTGGTTATGTAACTGTATGAATATTCAAACATGTGGATTCCCCCTCAACCTGCAGTTACTAAGAGATCTACTGTACTGTACAATATTTTGTTTAACTACAAATTTGACTAAACACAGTAAGTCTGCAAAGAATTTAAAAAAAAAAACACTACTTTAACTTGTAAAATACTGACTATTTTGTTTTCTACAGATTTATTCTAACCTCTTGGTATATTATAATTTCAAAAACATTTCACATTTGATACCTTTAATGTCATTACAAACCTCTGGCCGATGTTTATACTGGAATTAAAGTTAAATGCATGCTATACATGTTTAAATATCAGTATTACCCCGTTTCCCCCCCAACCCCCTACCCCCTCTTCCCCCCCCCCAATGCAAGCATGCTACAATTGCAGAAAGTTTTTCTTTCAAAACGACCATCCCAGATGTTCTGACCTGATATTTAATATAGGTCTCTAGACAATCAGAGGAAGTGTTCCTTCAAAAAAGTCAGATTACAGGATTAAATTATCTCAGGGAGGAATAAAAGTTAATAAGGTGGCAGTCAATGACATTTTGTTGAGAGAGTGTGAACCATTTCTAGACTTTGTAGCTTATATCTGGGTCATTCCTGATGACCTTTATCAGGTTGAATCTGTCCTCCAGCAGTCCAGTACAGATATCGCAAGAAAGCGGCAAATTCTACTCAAAATTCGGCTTCATGCCAAAAAGCAGCTTCAGTAGGCTGTTAGCTAATGTAGTATTACATTGATCATTTAACTTTCGATGTGACTGCATGTTATATATAAAAAAAAAATACATTATGTCAAAGTGCAAATTTCATTTGCATCACTTGTCAAGTTTTCATTTTAAGCAAGGTAGCACTATTAATGACTTCAGTGACAGGGGAAGGGGGGGGGGCTATGAAAGTTGTGATAACTTGAAAATTACCTTCACTGACTTTCATTTTGCAGCAAAAATCTAGAGAGTTTGCCACCATATCTTTGGTGCAAAATTTACCTTCACTGTATTAGGTTGCATACTATAGTACAGTAACTGGGATCAAGTGGGGTAAAATTTCTGAAAACATCTCCAAATACCAACCAAAAAAATACATTAATCTTTGCTAGAAGATGCTAAAGTTGAGAATGTATGTTTCCTCAGAGTCATCCGTTCGTACAGTGAAACATACGGTATATTGAAGGGTGTTGGTGAGTTGTAACATTTACATATGACATGACAGGTTATGCTTTCTTTGCGGAATGATGAAATATGGGTACAAAAAGTCGGACCTTAAAAATTAGTCCAAGGAAGTCACCAAAAATGGCCAGAAAGAAATTGCAGATGGTTGGGCAAGTTTATTCCCACGATACTGTCAAAACATGATGAACCATACCTAGTATTCTAGCCCTAGCTAGCATACCTCCTTAGCTAAGAAACAACAAATTTTGGTTTACAAGTATTCTAATTTTGAAGATTAAACTGTCAATCATCACAAAAAAAATGCATAAAAGCATTCTACAAGGACAAAATGTAATGACAGATCTTTTTCAGTTGAGGAAGATTAAAGCAATTAATAATAAATGTACAGCAAATGACTAGAGACTAAGATGGTAACCATGACGATGCTGTATATGGGTTACCTTACCATATATACAGTAGTTGAAGATGAAAGATTTCATATCTTTTGACTCTATCAAATTTATAAGTCATGTTGCTTGAAAACAAAAATGAAGCTATCTAACTAATTCATCACATCCTGTTAGCAAGTTAGGACAAAAAATTTGTTTTTCCTCAAAGAAAAGGGGTTAAAAATCTTCCAAAATCTATGATATTTTTTTATCCCCCCCAATGTTTTGAATTGGCAAAGGAAAAAGAAAAAAAATTCAAGAAAAGAAGGCAAAATGATCATCTAGGTTGATAACACATTATCTGCCAGAAGGCGCTGCATATATTTGAAACAATTCTTTTTGACATGTACAGTAGACTGTAAATTGAAGTTAAAGCCTGCAAGGAGTGATTACAAATAGAGATACCAGATTTTGTTTCATAAATGATTACTAATATAAAGAAAAAACAGAACAGAAATTTGTATCAAGAAGGATATTTGCAAAAAACAATCTTCCTTGGCAGAATAAGCTGAAGGCTTCTTGACCAAGTTTTTTGAAAATTTATGAAGGTCAAATATGTGTGTAGCTAAAAATGGTTTGTTTGCTATCAAATTCATCAAAAGTATTGATTGGGTTTTACAAGAGGTATCACATACCTAAAGGAATTAAAATTTCACATTTGATTCTAATCTAGTCTTGTGTGAATTAAGAGAAAAAAACACAGTTTTGATACTTTATTTCCCTTTCATTGAAATGGAGAACTCCACAAAATCTTGTAAAGGAGGTGTTACAAATTCTGTTAAGGACAAATCATCTTAATGCACAGTATATAGAAAAAAAAATCGGTATCACTATCGCATAAATATAGCTCCAAATACTATGCACAATGGGCAATTTGGTAAGAGTGTAAAGATGATGTATATATAATATATATATATATATATATATATATATATATATATATATATATATATATATATATATATATATAAAATTATTAAAGACCAACACACCAGAAAAATTCCCACTTCACAACCGGTTTCGTCCTTTTGAGACTCATCAGCCGAAGTTAGGAATCGAACCCCGGACCTTTGTGTCACAGACCGAGTATCTCCACCACTCGACCACAGTGATTCTATTGGTGAGTGAATTAAGATGAACTGGCTTTGTATAGCTTACAATTCGCCTGATGAGTCCCAAAAGGACAGAACTGGTCGTGAAGTGGACATTTTTCTGGTGTGCTGATCTTTATTCATTTTATTCAATGGTATCATCAATGCATAAGGTACGAGTGGGTTTGTCCTCTCAGACAGGGTTAAACATGATGTTGCTGTACTGTACAATAAGTACTGTATACTTAGAAATTAGAATCTCTGTTATAATCCTTTTAATCTTTCAAACTTCTAATCCTCCATCTTATTTCTTATTTGTTCATGCATTCATGATTGTACATTTTTACGTCTTTTATGTACAGTATCATTATTATGTGTCCTATTTATAAATTTTGTAATTTATACTGGAATAAAGAAATTGAAATTGAATACGTACAGTTAAGCTGAGCAGGCAGAGGTGATGTAAAAATTGCAGTGATTATAAAAAGTTGCAGCCATATCTGTGCATGTTGAGTGCTGCAGTAGACTCAGAAGTAATGAAACTTGCACACGTTTCAGCAGCAGCTAGAATACAGCGAGCACACCGTACCATAGATAATACGCAGCATGCTCCCAAGATGCTAGATATTCCAAGATGCTAGATATTCAAATATGCTAGATATTCAAATATGGTCAAAATGACAAAATTCTTCAAATGTTCGAGGAAATTTTCCTCACTTGGACATTCAGTCATCTTTGTGTGTTCCTTCAAAATGTCTGAGAACAATTTGGAGAGAAAAGACCTCCAGGAAAGTACTTTTTGAAAACTTCTAACAATTATAGAGTGCTATAATATGGGGCCTATACAGACTACAGTACAGCTTTAAAGTATACTGTAGTACAGCATGGAACACTCAATGTATACGCAACACTGTACACATCAGGAATGCTATTATTTAAGGTACAGTATTTAATCCTCACATACAGTAGCAAACTGGTAGAAAATTGGAAAGGCTTTTGGAATATGATAATCATGAAATATGTATGTATACATATATGTTTGTCAATACATATATTTTGTACAGTATGAATTTTATTCCACTCCATCTGAAATCTGAGCTGAGTATATAGATATATATCAATTATTCTGATTTGGGTGAGGTCAAAACTAACACATATACAGATATCAAGTTATAAATCAGCTCCTGGCAAAGATAAGCTCTCTGCTTCAGGTACTATCTTGGGCTTTATCTGTAGCCAAACGGTAAAATGAATACCAGCACTAAACTTTCAATCTTTGAGATATGATTTGATTTGTTACATCATAAAGTAATAAAAATATCTACATAACTCTTCCCAAATAACCAAAACCATATGCTAATTCCACAATATCAAGCACAATATCAATGAGATTTGAGATGTTTGTGTGTGCAATATTCGGAAAGGTCTGCCAACCCTTGTGTACTACGTACAGTATATACCTGTGGAAAATTTCTTTCAAGATTATAATTTATAATACAGTCATTGTACAGTGCTGTACGTTCGATGGGGCTACAGTAAACGTACAGCTGAAACAAGGGACATGGAATGACGAGTCAGTACGATTAACATTAGCACCTGTAGTTATGTAAAAATGTACAGGTCACAACCAATGGTTGAAAATTTCATGTTTACTGTTTTTACCACGTGGTCAAAGAACGACGAAGAAAAGAAGACAATTTACTAATCCAATAATTAAAGAGAAATCCTAGGACACTAAACTGTGAGCATCTTAATTTTAGGTACTTTGGGAACCCTAATTTAAATCCCCAATTGTTCTTTATTGTAAATAATGGGCTGTTTTCCTGATATCTTACTGTACATGTTTCTAGACTAGAGGTACAGTACCATAATATAATTTACTTTGTTATTGAATTTTTTTATAAACAATGTAATTTGACACTTTGATTGAGTAAATAGAAATTATGGCACCAACAGGCCTCCCAAACCCCCCCCCCCCCCCACACTCCCTTCCGCCCTCCAAGGAGAAGGACATTGTAGCCCAACACTGTATCAGTTCTTTCTCATTGGGATGGGGAATAGGGAAAGATGTGGCAGCATTTTGGCTTTCTTATCAGCGATTTAGTAAAGCTATCATTGTTGCACTGCCAGTGGGTTTGTCCAAACCTGGAAATGCTTCCTTCAGTGATAAACTTAAAGGCAACGAAGACTCGCCCAAAACGGCGTGCCGCCATCTGAAAGTTATTTTTCTGTTGCTTTGCAAGTGAATTTTTTTTGTGTCGCTAAAAAATGCAGACAGTAATGAAATGTGATCTTTTATCTAGACCTGAGATGTCCATCGCTGCTATGTACAATATGTTGTGGGTATTGACCCTAGCTGAATGTATTGACTGTACACTAGTGTCTAATTACCTACGGTAGCAAGCTGTGTGTGTATTTTCTGGGATCGATGGTGGTGTCTAACACTTCTGTAACACCTCATTCGAAACTAGGTCAGATTACCGGCATGAGACGTTTCTTTGTGCTCCAGCCTTTAATGCCTTTAATCGATGGAGGTGGAGTTGGCCGAGAGTTCCCTAGTGGTCACATACAAGTTTCACTAATTTTCATATTAAAATGTTGGTTATACTTTATAATAGTACCATAGTCTACACAATTTAGCTTATTAAGAAGTTATTTTAATTTTTGGGGGGATATTTAAACAAAGGTCACGGTGATACAACTGCTTCCCAGGAACCTTATGAAATGAATGAAGCAGGATCTTAGATTTAACTGAATATTATATTTTATATTTGAAAATTATATTGGAAGCCCATTCACAGCGGAATAATATACAGTAGAAGTGTAGAACTATAGTGTTTATCTAGTTTAGCATACACTAGCAATTCTCACTAATAATTTAGCTTCTTAGAATAGTGTATATAATTCTAATAGAAACACTATGGTACGTCTTGTGTACAAATTACTAATTAAAGCAGCATTTTGCGTTTGGTCGCCGTTTTCTACTTTTTTGACATGTCCATCAATTTTTTTACATATATATCAATCACAAAACATCAAACTAAGATACTAGCCAAGTTTTTTTTCTGCCAACAACGTTAATTGGCGAGTAATTAAGGATATTTGCAGATAATCAGAAGAGTGTCCTCGACAAATTCCACTGTTAAAATTAATCGCATACAGTTCCGCCAAACCCACTATTTTGAATTCAACCAATCAGAGATGCAGGTTTAGTTATTGGCCGTTGCTAAAAATAGATTCAACACTTTGCGTTGGTACAACCAGGGAGATGTATGGAACTCTTGGTACAACTGCCATATAGACTGTACACAAGTAAAGCATGGTGTTGTATTACATAGGCCCATTGGTCAATGACGTTCGTAGTGTTTAAATATTCATATTATGGGCGAGGCTTATTGGGTTCTAACGGTAAATATCTTGGAGAAAAACAAAGTTGAAAGTTGCAAATTTTTCGACTTTTATGCCACCATGTGAAATAAGATTTAAATAGATAAGCTAGTTATGTATGTCGTTATGGCATAGTGGAGTCAGTGAGGTTGAGAAAAATCATAGAAAAGGACGCAAAATGCTGCTTTAATGTTATGCTATACAAAATTGGAAAAGTTTAGCAATTCGATCATTTTTGCATATCAATTTGAGATGGCATAGCAGATAATTATTGCTCAATTTATACAAATTGCAGCTAAATTTGAGTTATTTAATGTTGTGAATCACGGCCGTTTACTGGGTAGTGGAAATAATAAAAATGATATTGTTTACAATTTTGCATCTGTACTTTTGAGCTTGATGTACATTCGGTTTATTTTCCCAAAACTGTGTTTATAGCCGAAGTAATTTGCATTTTGTGAAGCAAGTTGGTCATTATTATAAAGCATTTTACAGATGAGGCACTAGATAATTATTTCAAGCTTTACATACGCTATAACTGTTATCATAAACGATATCAGTAGGCTCCAATGCATGGTTTAGTGGCTCTGAACTGTGTGACACCTTGCAATTTGCATTGAAGTTGAAACATTTTTATGATTACACTTATTTACAATACAAATGATACATATGTATGTATGTACAATAGAACAATGAAGCTCTTTTTTAAGTAAAATACAGTAGCAAGGCCATATGCACTCATCCATCCATGAAAATCAGGCCTTACAATGGCTAAAGTTTCCTGACAATACACTGTCTAACCTTTCTACAAAACCACAGATTGGCAGATTAGGGGCTTAATCCCTATAATATACATACTGTATATATGTAGTATTGTATTGTATTTTAGATCCTCCTGCAAGCAGGAACTCGCAAAGAAGCCTCATGGCTTATGAAAGCCGCAAGCTGACCGAAGTCAGTCTCTTACATTCATATTTAACGTCCATGATTATTAATTGTCAATTGTCAACAACCCTTATATTGTCAATATAAAACCACTGCTAACTAGTGTTTGCCTATGCATATAATTTCTCATGCAAGATTAAGTTTAACTTACCTCTTAGTAATGCCATGATGAGCCTTCACTTCCTTCATGCGACCTTTAGTGTCGTTAATCTCTATCAAATTACAGTGCAACTGAAATAACCTTATTTCAACTTTTTATCCTAACTGGTTTTCCGAATTCCTGGACAATCATAGAAAGAAGTATTGGTAGCATACGTACAGTAGCTACCATAACCCTCTGCAAGTCTAAGTTGACCTGATAATGTTGATAAACTGCCCAAGTATTAGACACCTTGCCTAAAACTGTCTTGGATAAGAGCTTGGATAATATTGTCCACCTATCGTCCATGTGACCGATGGTCTGGTTTGGACCGTTTTTTCCGCTCTGTAAATGGGACTAGCTATCTTCTTCAAACAAAGCAATATTATTAGTCTTAAAAGTAAACGTTGCCATGCACTAACAGTACTGAGAATAGTAAAGTATGCTTTCGGAGGAATGTAAACAGAGGTCAATATCTTTATTTTGAACCAAACGTAATTCAACACTAACCGGACTCGTTTCTTCAATACTATAAATACCGGAAAGTATGCCAAATCTAGTCAAATGAATATTGAGAAATTCAATAGTTATTCCACCTCTACGTTACACAAAATGCATGCGACACAGCACTGCGTTGTGTAATACATCAGTCCAACAGATGGTGCATTAGCCAAGTTGACCAGAAGTAATACAGCCCAAAGTCGAGAGCTTTACGCAAAAGTATGCTTAACGTTAGACAAAAGGGCAAACTTAGAAACAGACATACTAATTTACTAACTTTACAATGTAGTAATGATGAAATACCTTTCCAGGCTCTCGGATGGCTTTGTTTTCTTCTTGACATATTGAACCGGTTCTCATGAGTAATATTTGATAAAGTTCAATCACAAAGATCTGCAGCTATCTGCAGAAGTGCACGGTGTGAGCGGTGTACGTGCGGTACTTTCCCAGAGACAGCATGCCCGTTGTCACGCACGCTCTATAGTCAACTGAACTTTCCCGCTACGTATACCGAGTTGCACACTATTTACTTATGATTAAGTGACCAGATATGCAACGATTGCAAGGGCTAGAACTAAGTTCGTTCGTTTATAATCAGCTCTGACACAAATAGCGTCACAGATAAACAATCTTGCAGAGATATAAGCTTGCTCATTTTATTTTTAAATTTTATCTGGAGACGTTTGTCGACGAATGATTTTAACGCGGTTCACACCGTTCACTCAAGATCAGGGTGATGTTCTAGTGTTCGAGCTGGTTTTAGAAATAATGTCTCTGTCGCGTGCGCCATTATGAATTCTTACATAATATGATGCACTTGCATAAGTAACACCCCGCCGAATGATCTTGTCGGCGGATCAGTTTATTTTACTGTCATAAAACAAAGCAATAAAGATTATAGTTTTGCTAATGTGACTCGGGAGTCATATAGGCATACGAGACCTGATATTAGAAGCCTACCATCGCCCCTCTCCATCTCCCTCCACCTCCGATCCCTCTCCCTTCACCCTCTCCCTCTTCCCCTCCCCTCCCCATCCCTCCCCCCTCCCTCCACCTCTCCCCCTCCCTCCACATATCCCTCTCCCTATAAAAATCATTTTCGTAAAAAATACGACAGGCCTATACTGCTTGTATTTTCGGTACCGTGTATCACTTTCCTGTGGAAGGCCAACAGTAGTTTGATCGATATCGCAGTCAATAAAATTACGGTCACCTCAGGCTCAAAACAGTAAGAAACACTTTTTGTCTGCGGCAAGCCTTAAAAAATTAAAATACTTATCCCAAACCAGTAATTTAATTTTTACCATCCTTAATGCCCTTACACGCCTTTAGAGCGTCTTGCAAAGTATCTAAGGACGCAGCTTCTTCTGCTTCTGCTTCTGTTAGATACTCGTTATCAAAAACCCCTCTCGGGTATCACAACGAGGATGTTGGTGCGCAGCAGTGCTAATAATAATGCGTGGGCAATCTTGTCTTAAACACCTCAAGACTAGGGCTCTCTTTAACGGCCAAGGATTGTGTATTCCAATTTTGATAACTTTTAAATGATGATCAAGAAGCGACAAGGAGCATTTGAGTGCAAGTAATATATTTTTTTTATTTTTTTTATTTTTTTTATTTTCTGAAATTGTTAACATGATCAGATAACTTATTAATGGTGTTTTCATTAACATTGAAAACATGCAGGAAACAAAGGGAAAGTAAAAGATGAACGATGATATCGCGCATTTTGCAAACTTGCATCCCCCCCCCTCCCCATATATTTGGGGGCGTTTTTCATAATAACGTTTATCGTCGGGATTTGTTTCTCCTACATAATGTCGCTATACCTGCCTTTTTAGGACAACTTCTTATTTTGGGTAAAGTGTCTGCCGCCTAACACGACCTTTAAACTCATATACATATATACCTAGCTGCATCACAAATGTCTCTATCCTTTATATTTGCCGGGTTCATTACTCGTTCACGTGTCGTCAACTTCTTTTAATACTGAGTTAACATTTTATGTGTAAGGGCGGACTTTGATCTCGACAGGAAATGGGTGGGGCTACTTAAGCTTGTCTGTGTGTGTGTGTGGGCGGAAGGGATGACATACCCATATGCCGAAAAGTGCACGTAAGCTTTCATTCTATACATAAATGCAGCCCAATGCAGTAAGAAACACTTTTTCTCTGCGCCATGCCTTAAAAAAGTTAAAATACTTAACCCAGACGAGTAATTAATTTTTATGCATCCTGGTGTGTTTCATATATATATATAAATAAATAAATATATATAAATATATATATATATATATATATATATATATATATATATATATATATATATATATATATATATATATATATATATATATATATATATATATATAAAGTCTGTTCAAAGTATCTCTTTCGAGATCCGGCTTTAGGATTCACAAATGATTTTCGAGTTGGTTAGCATCATGTTTGATCTCTAGAGTAAGGCAAAATATGTCACCAAAAACAGAACTGGTATTGTTCGATACAGGTGACAAACGCCTACAGTGGAATTACGATCTTCCTTACCGGTTTCGAACCTCTGGACATACAATCAGCGTCCATAGCCTAGTGGTTAGGGTGTCCGCGTACAGAGCGGGAGGCCCGTGGTTCGAATCCCGGTGGAGGCTGAAAGTTTTTTCACTGTTCTTGATTTTCCAACTCATTACGATTTTCATTTATATATATATATATATATATATATATATATATATATGTGTGTGTGTATGAAACACACGAACCGATCTCTTCGACTTTTTCTGTTGTCTCCCAACACTTTCTCACTCTCCATTCATCCGACCCATTCACCTACCCCCCCTACCCCTCCCCCTCTCCATCTATTCGACATTCCCTGCATGGGATCCCACTACACTAACATCGTGGTGGTGATACCTATCTCTTCTCAAACTTAGTATAACACGCTGCCGACGCATGCCGCATAGGTCAAGAGAAAATGTTATACTTTTAATTCCTTGCAAAGTTTTCAGAATGTAACCTTGACGATATGAGAACGTGCGTTAAGTCCCTCTTCACATCTCATCCAATCGCAAGTTAAGTCTGTAAGCTAGACAATCCCGATTACTGAATGATACAGAATGTTTATCTTATCATTAAACGTGTAAACGCTAAACAGAGTTTACTTTTATCAATGTTTACTTATGCTTTGATAGAAACTATGCTTCCAACACTTCATGAGATAATTTTTCATCATGATATTAGTTTTATCTCATTTGTAATCATTCATGAGTTTATCCCCTTCTTTTTCGATATATAAGCCTATATATATATATATATTTCATTTACTTATTAAGTTTTATTTCACCCATACATCACCAACAGTAAAATAATTTGAACATGAGGGATAACTCGATGTAGGGCCTACGTGCCCCCCCCCCCCCTCCTCGCTACAGATAGAAGAAAATAAACGTGTTCTTCCATTTAGAATAGTAGGCCTAAAATAATTTACATTCATATCCATTGGTGAAAAGAACAGTACAGTTCAAAGAACACTTTAATTTTGACGTCAGTGAAATACGAATTTATCTTCGTAGGGGGGAATGTGAGCGGTGAGGCGTGCACCCCCAAATGCTCGGTGACCCCCCCCCCCCTTTGTTCCCTCATATGTAATTTGCCGTGTCCAAACATGAAACCTTAGGCAGGAAGATATTCAACTTTTTTTGACATTTACTGACAATAATTTACTGACGTCTACCTCTAAAATTACTGCTGATTTGAAGATTATATCAGTTCTGGAATTGTTGACAACCGCCAAACTTCAGAGGACTAATGCCCCACACTCCCCCCCCCCCCAAGTTCCATTTGTTTTGGCGACACTATTGTCGTAGACTTTCATGGTACCAAAAGATCAAATGGGTCATTACAAATAATATTTTATGAAAACCTTTTTGTTTTGTTTTTTTTGCTTTACTATATCATATTTAAATCTGCGATTCAATGACTTATTGCAACCCTACATTTGACACTATACCAAATTGTAAAAATAAATTGTAGGCTTTCACCTGCAACGAAACATAATATGTGTGCGTTTATATGTGTATGGCGTAGTGGGGGAGGGGGGTAAGTCTTTTCACTAACATGAATGTTCATATGGTGCAATGTTGGAATGTTATACATATAAAATACATCATGTCCATAGATCCTTTGAGAAATAGTCTTCTGAATTTATATCGTTGTATATTAGTCAAAGAACATTGAAACAATGTATGAGTCTATTTATCATTAATGATAAAGCCTATATATTCAAAGTGTATTAAAATTCCGGGTATAGAGCTCTTTAATATCCAGTTTGACCTATGCTAGCTAGTTAATAAATACCTGCACGTTGACATGCCTATCTGTTAATTACAATACATATGGCCTATCAATATAATCGTACCTTGTATGAGGGCCAACATGTAACTAAAAGATAAAGCTTGTAATGATAAGTTGGACGGTTCTTATCAAGTTATGTCATCAATTAACACACAAAGATGTATGGAACGCCAAAAAAATATGTTCTCTTCTCTTGGCATGTGAAGCTGCGTTTGTCCTTCAGTGGTGTGCGTTATTGCGAGTGTTGGGGTGGGGGGGGGGGTCGGGGGAGACACACCCTCCTTCCATCGTCAATCGGGGGGAAATAGGCCAGTAAAGGGGAAATTGTTTCTACATGCAGCCGGGAAGAATAATAACCATTGCTACGGGTGTAAACCCACTTTTCAAACTCACACACAAATTTAAGAGTAGGCCTATAGTTATTAGTATAACCTTACGTTGATAGATAATAATAGACCTAATTTAGAGTCTAAATATACCACAGAAAGCACCATTCGACGCCTTACTTTTCTTTCTGTCTTTTTTTTTTCTGCAGGAGGACCCCAGACCCCCTACACCCTTCTGTATTCTTTCTTTTTTTTTTTTTTAATTCTTCATTCGGCTCTGATCCTTCCATGACAGTTCAGCCCCGCCTTGACCCCCACTTTTGAAATCCTGTGCACGCCTGCACTGCTTATCTTCACATTCTCACAATCACATTCTTGGTAGACGCTAAACTGAAAGATACCAGAAAATATAATCAGTTACCTTCAACCAAAGGCATACCAGGGACTGCATTGTATACACATAGATGTTTGGGTTTACATTACATTTAATTTAAAATGTATGTTACACAACTTTTCTGTACCATATTGGAACAATTTTTAAAAACAGTTTAGGAAAACAGGTTAGCGCGACATTGATCTTTAATTTAGATTGAGGGTTCCAACAATTATGTATGAAATTTATTGTGTCTTAGTCGAAACCTGTACGCGTTATTGATACGCAATGGTCAATGGCGCAATCACAACCACCATCCATTTGTTTACTTGGGGTGGGGTGGGGTGGGGGTAGGATGTTGTGCCATCCAGGGGAAGGGTCTAAGTGGGACGGGCCCTTCTCCCGATTGAGACATTTGAGTAAAATGGAGGTTGACTAGATGCAAAATATTGCTATATCTTTGCAGCTTTGGAAACAATGTTGAGGAATTTTCAACAGTTGAGGTTGTGCTGCACAAACATGTTGTATATCTATGTATACTCTGCACTAGGATCAATTGTAATATTCTGTCTGCCCGATGGGAGTGGTGGGGTGGGTGGGGGAGGGGTGGCATGAGCCCTAAGTTGATTTAATTATGGGGAGGGGGCTTCTCCTATATCCTCGGCCAATCCATGATTCTAACTGCATGTACGTTATAGTTCCAGTTCCATGCAGGGTAAATGAAAAACGTCTCGTTCATGTGAGAGAGGTTATGTTAATTTGGTAAAGTTTGAAAAAACGTACAGAGGCACTCGGAGTTGCAATCGATTCTGACATGATGATATCGTTCCGCTCTCCACCTCCTCAAGTTATCTCGGCATCCTAGAAAACATCCCTGATAGCTGCCAAGGACGCCATACCGAAACAATTATTGATATGTGATAGTGTAACTTGAAGATCCCGTCATGATTCCAACTGTAGTAGTTCCGGGTCAAAGGTTAAACGGATACAGACACATAACTCGGTTTGTACATGCTTTACCTCTTTATACAAAGCGGTTAGTTAAAAAAAAGTTACCTTTTAAGCCAATGGGAAATTACATGGACTATATATCACCCCTTTATACAGTCAGTATAGGCCCAAAATTATAGCACGCTATAATTGCTGCAAGTTTTCAAAAAGTACTTTCCTGGAAGTCTTTACTCTCCAAATTGTTCTCAGATATTTTTAATTAAGGAACACACAAGATGACTGAATGACCCAGTGAGTAAAATTTCCTCGAAGGTTGAAATAGAAACAGTTTAAGATTTTTGACCAAAGGTGACCATATTTGAATATCTAGCATATTAGGGGCCAATACAGCATACCTTTAAACACTAAATCGGCTAACTATTGGCTGTTCGCGCTATGTACATGGTAGATATACTGTAGGTGGGGCAAGTTAACACCATTGTACATATTTCCTTTATGGATGCAATTTGTTATTCAATAAATATGCCTCGAAATGCGCCACTTGACGCTAAAAAAATGTAATTGTTTCTGGAGGAAGATCCACATACACACCCACTAACATCGCGGATAGGGTGAAACGACACCGCGGGGGGGGGGGGGGTTCAACCCCTCCTTTATAATATCATGGATCTCCCAACCCCCGAAATTTTTGTCATAATTTCATACATGTTAATATTGCCAATACATTTTGAAAGCAAGAAAACTTTTAAAATCACACTATGAAAAACATAGCCAAAAAATATATATTCTGTTTCACAATGGCAGGAAGTTTTGTAATGTTAAGGTTCGCTTGCAGCCAAATTTAATCCTATATGAAAATAGAAAATTTGGGTGCAGTCGTACACAGTTTGTTTGTGAGAATATTATTTTCCCGCAATGAAACAAGTGATTTGTACATTTTATAGAAACGCTAAAGACTTCAAATATCATGATGACATCATTAACTCAGTTGTTGCCAGATGCATTATACTAATAGGGTCACCACATTTTGAAAATTAGTCTCCGCGATGAAAAAAAATGCTGTGATTTTGTGCTAAAGAAGCAGAAACTCTGCAGCAAATTGTTATCATCAGCCACCCGAAGTTCCAAATATGTTCCAAACGAATGTCCAGAATAATCGCTCTTTTTGAGGAGTGAATGTCACTGCTTCCATATAAGAGTAAAATCCTTAAAAATTTAAGATCTACATCAAAGGAAAATATCTCATAATATAGAGCTGCTTTAGCCTGACGTCATTTTGTCGTCGAGTGTTAATATGTACTCCTCAATAGAGAGCCCACTCTTGAGCACTCTCAATAGTGGAATTATCACTCTTATGTGCATGGCATTAAAGCAGGGGTGGGCAACCTACGGCCCGCGGGCCACATGCGGCCGGCCAGTGTTTTTTTTTGCGGCCCGTAAGATGTCTAAAGAGAAAGAAAAAAATCAATCTATTTTACATCATCACAAAAAACGAGCTAGCTGCTTAGAATTGATCGGCACATAATTATGATGCTGTCAGGTAGGCCTATTATCCCCATTAATTATTCACTGTACTGTACTGATATTATGTTTTTGTGAATACAGCTTAAGTACACACACCTATTGCTCGAAAGTCCTCGGAATCAAGGTTTGAATCAACAGCAGGTCGTTGGTTAGGTGTGGCCCAGTCAATTTTTCACCCCTTATATCTGGACCATTCATTCAAAAAGGTTGCCCACCCCTGCATTAAAGGATGGATAATATAGGGTGAAGGTTAATTTTAAATATTTTATAGACCATTACATACACTGCATGATTTATCAGTGCAGGCTGTATTTTTATACCATTTTTAACTGTTGAGAAATGACCCTTTAACCAATTGACCCAATTTTATTTCTGACAAACATATCAAGATTAAACCTAAATTTCATCCTTGAAGAGACTGAATCTGTAGCTTTGAAAGCTTCAAATTGTTTTGGTCCTCGTGTTATACTCTGCATGACCAGGGAGGGAGGTGTATACGATATGATAAAAAAAAACTTAGCATTTAGTCAGGTAATCGTGTCATTGTTTCGAGACGACATTGAGACAATATCAATATAATCGGTTAACAGATAATTAGGGATCTCGGCGTCTACCGATACTGCTAACGACTGGTAACATGCTGCGATATATGATAGTGTAGATTTCAATTTTCAGCCGTTTTAATCTTAAAGGTCAGGCATTAATATAAAGGTTGTCTGCTAAGCAGGTATAAGCATGCCTTTCCTATATATTATTTATATATATCACATAGGCCTATCTTGTCTGAGAATTTTTTAAATCGTCGGCATCACCGGTTGGATTGGGTATCATGGCATACCGCTGATAGATTCAAGTATATACTATGGTCGAGATAAATCGGCCTGTTAATAACACGATCTGACTATAAAATCATTAACCAATGATCCCCGGATGTGTTCGTATTGACAAGAGATTAACATATAGCCATAATCTGGAGAGAGACTTGATCTCCATGCATCTGTTCTAACTTGAACACCTCCGCCCCGGCCAAGCCATGGAGAAAGTTTTCGATATCACATTATTTCAATATCACAATATCACAAAATTTTCAATATCACAAATAAACACACCTTTCAATCATAAGGTCCCGAGTTCCAATCACTCCAAGATTAATGTATGTCATCCAGTTACAGAGTTGTTGACAATTGACAATTCATAATCATGGACGTTAAATATGAATCTAAGAGACTGACTTCGGTCAGCTTGCGGCGGGTTTGATAAGCCAATGATGGCTTCTTCGCGAGTTCCTGCTTGCAGGAGGATCTAAAATACGTACATACTTACATACATACATTATATACATAAACCGCCAGGAGCGGATCCAACATTTTACGGAGAAAGAGAAGGGCTCCTGGGTTCGTTGAAGCCGAGTCCTATTGTAGGAAGTGGAGCCTATAGCTTGAAGCTTCTGGTGATCTCTCACCACCCCCCCCCCCACCCCACAGTAAAAAAAATAACATTTTAAATGTCACTGTTCGGTCTTTCCTTGCAAAGAATAAACACAATTGAATTTTTGTGAGAAGAGGAGAAAGGGGGAGATGTATCCCGCCTACACCCTATTAACCCTCCCCCAACCCCACCCCCTGTATCCGCCCCTGGATACTTCTCTAAGTTATATATGTTGCTAAAATCATTCGGAACCACGCTCCTCGTATGCACAATATAAACACTTTCGTACCCCACACATTTTCCTTAACAAACCTTGAGTCCCTAATTTGATCATTTTTGGTCTGATTTTGATATCTATTTCAGGTTCTTCTCTGTTACTCTTCAACTGCGGTAACAAGAGGTTTGAAGATATAAAGTACCACAGATAAGAGACATGCCCAGATGGTGACGGTACTCATTTTCGACGAATTGCACATTAACACAGTCTATCAATACAAGAAATCTATCAATAGTGTCATCATTTAATTCACAATGATTTCCTTATTGAGCCCAATAACAAAAAACGAAGTCATATGAGGTTCAAATCAAATTCACCTTTTTCTTGCCCATCATACAATTTAATATAGAGTGATAACACTACATACAGGCAAATGGTGAAATTCTCTATTGATTTACTGTACAGGTGAACCATATACATTGTGTTACACAGTTGATGAATAACTCAATATGACCTTTTGCGCAACAATTTTATCTTATCAGCAACAAAGATCTCTTATCCAATTCTTCTAGTTACAACAAAGGACAGTTTGCGAAGGGCCTTGGTCCAAAAAGATAATTTGAGATGGAGTCAGGTGACAAACTAACAAAGCAGTAATTGAGGTTCCTTATCAGGTTAACTTATCTATCCGAATGTGATAAAGATCTTGATAAAAAAGTTACAACCTCGGGCTGATGTATTTGCTTGTAGGTTACACTTGATTATAACTATGTACGTTATAGCCCACAACTTATTGACAGACTAGCCATAATATACAATATAGGCTAGTGCATAATAAACCTACGGCTGCTTCTATATATGGCACTTAATCGCACGTTATCTGTTCTGACCAGACAAAATAATGCCAGCCTGGTTGTATATACCCCGTATAGTAGGTCTACGACCGTGAGGAATTACCATCATTGACGTAAATGGGGTCTTGCAGTCAAGGGCGGCGGAAGCACTTTTAATCTGGGGGGGGGGTACCAACGTCGAAGGGCACTTGCAGAAATTCGATTGCACTGATGCAGCCTGATATTTAGTACCCTTTATAACTCTTATTGTATTATCTTATTTGCGTATACACATCACTCCATCATCGCTACCCCCCCCCCACCCCTCAAGGAAACAATGCATACTAGCACTGCAATATCTAATGTGCAAATTGGGAAACAAGGAAAAAGACAAAATGAGGTGAAATCATTATAAAGTCCAAGTCCCTGCACACGCGATCGATACATGCATGAAAGCAAATGAAATATGTCAAAATACTGAAAGAAAAATAATTTTCTATGTTTTTTAAATGGTTAAAGTGATATTATTATGATCATTATTATTGTAACGACTTTGCCATAATTATAACCAATTTGGAAGGGTTATAACACGGCAAATGATTGTATGTTATTGGCATGCGATGTAATAACCAACGCATGCCTATATGATATGCACACTAACATGTTGAACGCGCGCGTAGCGCGCGAAAAATGTTGGTAATATTTTTCGAGCAAGTCGTTACAGCCCCCCCCCCCCCCCCAATTTAAATTGGGCTTCTACGCCTTTGGTAGTTAACATTTAAAGCTTCCCGAAATATTTCATTCGACGTGGGTTTCGCTTTGTAAACTCTTTTTTTTATTTTGAAATTTTTATGTAGAAAAAGGGCACATTTTTAACCTGAGGAATAGTGGGGGGGCACGTGCCCCCTGTGCCCCCCCCCGGTTCCGCCGCCCTTGCTTGCAGTTTGGGAAAGCTGTCAGTGTATACTACCTCCATGGTAACGAAGTCAAATATTTCTAACAACTCTTCATACTTGGCCAAATACGTTACACCACTCCGAACCACAGCTGTTATTCATCGCATGCAGTTACTGGTATAGTCACATGTAACTGACTGCATGTGTATGAGCGGGTGGTAAAGGAGCCGACTTAAATGGTTATTCCGGTGGTTGACTGCAGTAATAAACTTGTCGGAAATTCTTAAAGTCCTCATAGTATTATGTGTGGCGAAGACATGAGTCTTGTCAAGTTTGGTAATAATTCTTGAATGCATATGGAAACACTTTATTGCGCAATAATCTTTGCTCATACACGGACTAAACTAATAACTGACGTTGTTTTTTAATTGAAATAGTTTTCCAACTGTTATGTCTACTGTACTACGGGATGTTAATCGAGTGACTTTTTTAAAGTTAAACAGTGATTCAGTTGTGGAGGGGTTCAGTCCCACCCCCCTCCTCCTCCCCCTACTTCTTTTCTCATTTCTATTTAAGAAATTTGTAGTCATTGACAATATTTCTGAGCAATTTATCAAGTTGTTTGTACAAAAAAAGTAACTCATGGGTGGGATAACGGTGTCATTTCCTCTCCTCCCACCCCCCCCCCCCTTTCCCTTGCTCCTTAGACGACATACCTTAGTTTGCTACAATGTTATTTTATTAAAATAAACAATGATAAAGGTTGGAAATAAATGTGAAAAGTCAAAACGCTATAATTACCACTAAACTTGTGTTCTTGAATATACTTAAAAAATGCAGAATTGCCGTTGTAGTGTCATTAAACCAGAAAAAAATGTATTGAGGTTTTTGGATTACTTCATCGTAGCAGGCAGGGTATGAGCCAATGTTATCCGTTTAAGATATCATGAACAAAATTGTGTTTATATGAATTTTGATCTGCATTAATACATTTATACTCAAAATGACACCGTCTCATGTATGGAAGAAGGATACTTGTCAATATTACATTTCCTTATAGCTATGGTGGTAACATTTCAACCAGTTGACTTCAAATGACTTTGGCCTTTATTTAGGAGTAAAATTTTTTGCGTTTTTTGAAATTGACGTCTCGTGACCTCAAATTACCTTCAAATGTATAAAATATGATCTCATGTATATGACAACTTTAACTCACACTAACCACTGACGAAAATTCAGCCAAGTCGAATGAATATGACGAAATGGCAGTCATTAAAACACGGTGTCCGTAAGTGACAGAATTCGGCAGAATCGCACGATCACTATATTGCTTAAAGGGTGTGAAGACTCGCACACAAAGAAACATCTCATGCCGGTAATCTGACCTAGTTTCGAATGAGGTGTAACAGAAGTGTTAGACACCACCATCGATCCCAGAAAATACACACACAGCTTTGCTACCGTCGTTAATTAGACACTAGTGTACAGTCAATACATACAGCTGCTGTAAATACCCACAACACAGTGGACACAGTGTACAGCGATGGACATCTCATGTCTAGATAAAAGATAACAAGTATCACGTTTCATTACTGTCTGCATTTTGTAGCGACAAGAAGAAAACTCCACTTGCAAGCAACGGAAAGTTAACTTTTACAGATGGCAGCACGCTGTTTAGTGTTTGGGGCGAGTCTTCAATGCCTTCAACTGAAAACTTTCAGCTGAGCTAAAAATATTAAATTTTACAAAACAGGCTTACATTATTACAATTGTTTTACTTATGCGAATACAGACGGGGGAAAAAACATTGACACAAAGTAACAACCAAAATGTGTATCAAGAAACTAAGCAAAGCCTCTCTGACAAAATACAGAAATGCTTAACTATCTGTGTGCGTGTGTGTACTGGTTTGGAATTCTGAGGACTTAAACGGAGGTATTTTTAGGTCCTCCGACGTCGGTTCCAATTAGAAATCACCACGTCCTTAGTAGAACTTAATTGTATCGGGGTATTGTTATGGTTCGGGTAGGGAAGGGGTTAGGGGTTTGGAGGAGGGGTAGGAGTTATGGTTTTGGAGGAGGGGGTAGGGGTAAGGCGTAGAGGTTAGGAGTGGGGGTTATGGGAGGGGTTAGGGGTAGGGGTTAGGGTAGGGGTTAGGGTAGGGGTTAGGGGTAGGGTTAGGGTTAGGGGACGTGGTTGGGGTTAGGGGTTTGGCGGAGGGGTGGGGGTAGGGATTAGGGATATAGGGGTCGGGGTTAGTAACAATGGAAAAACAAAGGGGTCATCATGCAGTCTGAATGTTAATCCACATCTGTGTGCATGGGTATGTTTCTACTGATATATGTGTGCCTTTGTTTTTTTTTTTGTAATTTCATGGATTTTCTTTTTAGCGGAGTTTTGCATTTAAACTATTCACAATCATTTTATTCGTGACTAATATACAAGACTGTAAATACAAAATGGAAAGTACACCAGCACTGTAGACTATTTTTTGACAAAGATAACCTGCATGTACACAGATATGGTGAGTGAAAGTGTAGAAAACTTGGATAACTATCTGCTCATTGCAACTTGAATCATTGAACTAAATCAGCTCAACGTGCAGCTTGTCAGTCACAGTATACGGTAAATATATACATTCAACGGCTACCAACAGACTAGACCTACATGTATATAGGCTGCGTCTAGCCTACTGAACTTACCAGCAGAAAATGTCAAAAAAATAAGATAAGAAATCTCCAGATGTTTATCTTTGCTCATATATACGATCAGATTGCAGCCAACTATTTACGGCATTCCTAGACTGGCTGCCTATTATATCAATAACGCCAGAAATATGACTTTTATATTGCAGCAGGGTCTCGGCTGTAATCAAAGTTTCTGAAGGACCCGTTATCATAGAATTCCAGAACAAGTTCATTGGAATCTTATTTCAGTACTGTGCAACCTCTAGGCCAACCCACCGAGAAAACATTGGTCTGCGTCGTATATAGTTATCTTATCGCAAACGTGTTTCCTGCACAATTCTATACATATGTCAAAAAGAGAAGTGAATAAACTACAGTAGTCTCTAAACTAGTGTTTGGTTTATTTTGTTTTTCTTATCCGTTTTTCCCCCGCTTCTTTGAAGAATGTCTTGCTTCTTCTCGGCAAGAGCACAGAAATTATGACGATAATAGACAGGAAACACTGGGGCTTCAGCTCGGAAGTTTGACCGAGTTTTAAAGCGGCTGCCGGGCTCAAACGGAACACCACTTTACGGTCTCCTTGTATCGTCACTGCTCCCTGCATGCTCTACCCTGTTTGGTAGAGGGAGCTGTTAGGGGGTGGTCAGGAGAGGGGAGGGAGGTGTTCTACTAAATGTTGAATTTCCAGCCCCTTCTCCCACATTTTGAAATATTGTACACGAAACGGGTAGAGGGTACTGTAGGCCTATAACAAAATAATAAGGCTGAGTCTGGCCCTCAAAATGTGTTGCGAAATTCAAATAAACTCAAACATGTTGAAATAACGGAGGAAATATTTCTATTTCACCATAGACTTTCTCAAAATACAAAACCCAGAATCTATACAATAATTGTATCGTACGTTAGTATATGGACCCACTGCTTCATATGTTGAGTCAGTTTCAATAGAGAAACTG
Organism: Apostichopus japonicus; assembly: GCF_037975245.1. Taxonomy (NCBI): domain Eukaryota; kingdom Metazoa; phylum Echinodermata; class Holothuroidea; order Aspidochirotida; family Stichopodidae; genus Apostichopus; species Apostichopus japonicus. The sequence goes on along the minus strand of NC_092563.1, from coordinate 16,021,896 downwards.
ATTAGATGCACGCAGCATGTGTGTGTTATTGTACGGCTTTGTATCTCGGTGCTAAACTCAGATTAACCTGTTCATTTACGATGGTGCAACACAAGAGCCTACACTCTTCATTAGAACGATTAGCGACCTTTTTCTTTTCCACATGCAATGCGTCCCTCTCCCCCCCCCCCCCCCCACCGAAAGTATCCTAAATATATTAAATGAGGTGGAACGTTATAAAGTCTTTACAAGGACTCATTTGGCTAAAGTTGAGCTTCAAAGTTTTACAACTGTATGTATTTGTATGGTAACTTATATTGCCACGAATTATACACTTGAGTCAATACAAACTTAAATTGTTCTTGTGTTTGCATCAATTCCACAACATGTCACTTTTGGAACCGAGCCATTAAAAATTCGTCGTCCTTTTTGTTTCAAAACAACCATTAATCCTTAGCCTTAAGACTTTGACCAATCACTGACATATCGCAGATACATCAATATAGCCCATAAAAACTAGTGTTTGCACGGGTTATCCGGGTACCCGGGTACCCGACCGACGTGATACTACCCGGTTCCTAATTTATTACCCGAATCCTAAGCAAAGTGTGATTTAAAAAAAAAAAATGGCAAACCGACGGTTAGGCAGATTTCCCATTGACTTAGTGTGGTGTTAGGCTACAATGTGGTCGAAGATAACAGCAATAACGAAGGGGCCCGCTAGACGCGATACTCCCGGTTCCTAATTTATTACCCGAATCATACGCAAAGCGTGATTGTTTAAAAAAAAAATTGCAAACCGATGGTTAGGCTGATTTCCCATTGACTTAGTGTGTTGTTAGGCTACCATGTGTTCGAAGATAACAGCAATAACGAAAGCTTTCCATAGATATCTTATAACTGCGTCACAATTTCAGCTAATAAAGAGATGGCTAGGCTAGACTACCCCCATTGACTTAGTGTGGTGTTAGGCAACCATGTGGTCGAACGTAACAGCAATAACGAAAGTATTCCATGGATGTCTTATAACTGCGTCACAACTCCAGCAGATAAACAGATGGTTAGGCTTAGCTAGATTTCTCATTGACTTAGTGTGGTGTTAGGCTACCATGTGGAAGAAATTATTATTTATTCATTCGTTTATTTCAAAGAAGGAAAGGCTGACAAGGAATTTTACGCGATGTTTATGGGTTATAGACGGGATAACTAACAAATAGTAATCGCAAGTGGCTTTTTACTAATCGTTTATTCCAAATGCGATCAAATTGCGCGAATCGCGCGGCTACTGTAATGCGAACCCTGGGCCTGCATAATAGATAGTAGTAGTATTAAAAACTGTTTAAGAGCTAAATTGGATATTTATATGGTTTGATCCAATAGACGTGCACGAGCTAGCATAAGCTGCGGCGGCAGTGCGATGTTAGTAGTAATGCTAATTATAATTAAATAATTAATTTATTAACAAGTTAATGAAAGAAACAGAAGCAAATAAAAATTATTGAGGGAGGTTTTATACCTTATCTTACACCTACGTATTTGAACATGAAAACATTGTCAGTAAAGAATATAATGCATTTATTACAGCATCCAATATGTAATTTCTTGAAAATCGTGATACACGAGGGTAAACAAAAACTTTCCGGGTACCCGGGTACCCGACGGGTAACGGCCCTCGGGTACCCGGTTCCCGATTTTTGGACCCGTGTAAACACTAATAAAAACCCTAAAAAAAAATAGGAATGCTTTGTATTTGTCATACAAACATAATGTACCTTATACAACGTTTACGTCTGTATGCAGAATATTTCACTGTATGAACTATATTTATGGACATCATTTAAGTATATGGCCGACTGGAAAAACATACATGCTGTTATGGAAGTAAATATTTTGATACACAAGATGTTGCTTACTATAAAGGTATCAACCACTACATGTGTCATTCAAACTGGAAAAACTTCTAATATAGGCAAAGTTTTTGATGCAGTTCGGACAAAGTACCAAGTCGAAAAAAGTAAAATTAAGAAATTCACACAATTCGACTTTCGTTTGGGTATCTATGGGTGCATGTGTGTGCGTGTGCGTGTGCGTGTTTGATACTACTACGGGAAGTGTCTGGGGACGAAAATGTTTTTGGGATGAATCAAGTACATTGAACGTTTATCGTCATGTATGGTGTCTATAAGTGGGATGAATTGTAATCTATATATGCTGAAAAATTCTCGGCATGTTTGGAATAATTACCGAATCGAAAAGCTACTTTAAAGTAAAACCATCAAATAGCAGCCCCCCCCCCCCCCACCTCCCCGCCAAAACAAAAATACTCAACATTATATACCCTCTTATTGTTCAATATTACCATCTTATTATGTGATATTACCTTGTGAAATGTTTAATAAAATCATCTTATTATTAACAGAATGAAACAACCCCGTTAAACATTTCATTATCTGATTATACTGTACATGGCTTGTAACTGTTTTCGTCTATCCCAAATAACTATTTTATACTCCTCAGTTTAGCAGAGAAATCTGGATTTTACATGCATGGTTTTCAGTGGCGTAGCCAGCTGGGAAATGGGAGGCGGAATCTATACAGTCCTCTCAGGAAGAACTCGCCCGATCCCGGCCCTCCCCAAGAAAAAAATGTGTGAAAAGTTCATGTTCAATTTATAATCTAATGCAACGCACTGGGGAGGGGGAGTCAAGGGAAAGGGGATACTCTCTATAAGGTGTCACGATTCTGGAAATAGTAATAGTTTACAAAGCATATTTTCATGAAAAGTAATAAGGTTCAGTATTGTAACATTTTTATGATCCAACTGCAGAAACAGTACTATTTTGAGTGATTTTAAAATCTTGAAGGTACAGGGATGAAGGGGGGGGGGGGTTCAAAAGTATACATCTATATAATAAACGAAGACGATTGTTACATGTTTTGTTTACTTTCTATTTATTTAAATGAAGTCCTGATAAATATTTGATACAATCAATATGGAAAAATGTGCAAAATAATTACTGCCTAAAAGCAGCTTTCAACTTCTAACGACATGACATTTTTGGTTGTTGCAATAAGTGTACATATGGAATGTAATAGGCAGTGGCGAGTGTCGTTGTGTTTACTGCCATATACGTTTGTTGTTGTTGATGTTCTTGTGTGTGTTCGAGCATGTATTTGTATTTTTTCATTCTTAGAGGCGAAACAAACATTAATAGTGTAGTAAATATACCGGTAACGATTTCTCGACTGAACCCTAACTTTTTACTCACATATGCTTGAAGATGATTTCGAATCGAATCAAGCCCGAGTCATTCATGAATTAGAGACATTTCTTATATATAGGCTTGCCTAGCTGAAGGTTTATTTTGTTTCGGCATCATCTGCAGTACGTACGCAGCAACTATACCATAATAACGTTTTGTTATCAATTCTTCAGCGTTAGTGAGTTCAGGTTTGGCCCCAACCACATGAGATGGGATATTACATCTCTCTGATTCTTCTTCTTCATCATCTTCTTCTTCTTTTAGATGATACACTGCCGGCAATTTATGATCAAGTGTTTGTTATCGGAAGTTATTTAAGATTGCTTTATCCAAATCAATCAACAGAGACGGGTTCTATCGTATAATAGGATTATTTCTTCCTCTTTGGCGTTCCATGGTATATCGTAACTGATCTTATCTCTCAGGCTGAGAGGCACCTCTCATAGCGACGCCACGTATCTGCCTTGAAAACTCATCTATAAAAAGACGGAAAAAAGGAGAGAAAAAACCTTTAGAACCGTTGATAAGAGTATCTCGAGAAACGTGATACAATCTCATTCTTTACAAAAACATAAAATAAAAATATAAAACCCCTTTTTTTCTTCAACATAAATATATAACAGCATATATTTTTTATTTTTGTTGTAAATTTTCTTCCTTATATATCAACATACATTTACAATCCACGTTCCTATAGTAAAATCACAAGGGATTAATGTTGACAGCATAGAAGGGTGAAGGGTGCTGAACTAATAATTAACCATACTAAAAAATGTAGAAAATATCAAACTCTCGGAAATATTACATAAAGCTGAAAGTGTACGCTTCGGACATTTTTCTGCTGATCAAACTCTTTTTTTTATATTTGTCTCAAACCAACCTTTGTGATGACGGGTTGCTTATAATATGGAATTCTTAGTATAATTGTCCGCCCATTGTGGCAGTTGCAAACGTCGCTGCAAAGGAAAATTGATTTTATCACCATTAAGAGAAGTGATGTTTGATATCTAAGGGTAGAAATATTTCACTGTCTTCATGTGTCCATTTTCAAGTACAAAGTTAAAAGGTTCGTATATCTTGATCAATACTGCTCAAAAAGAAATTGTAATCTGGACGAAGAAATGGTGAGAAGCGAATGAAATCATTAATTAGTTATTCATATTTAATTATTCATGAAGAAAGACGAACTAATAAACAGGGGCGAACTGGGGTATAACTGGCTACTGCAGGTACCATGGCTCCAACCGGCGGCGCTGGAGCCTTCTGTAACAAGCATCGCATTTCGCGACCAAGATGTCATTGGCCATTTCGGCAACTCGGACCCAGCGGGGCACCGGTTTTGAGCCGGTACACCGGTACACTGGTACATCGGCACACCGGTATATTAATCCGTTCCCTACTCTTGCCATCATTTTGGTGTAAAGACTATAAGGCATATGTCTTATTGTCAGAAATATCGGTATAGGTTTGGTCAAATTGCCGATTGAAGTGTAAAGTTTTATACGTATACAAGGACACCAATGATATCACAAACCATGTACCCCTGAAGGTTAAACTATCTGTTTTCGAATTAGTCAGTCAAGTACCCCATCGGTTTATTAAAGAGTTTTATATAATTGGTTTAGAAGGAAAGTGACAAATAAAATACTGAGACCCCCCCCCCCTTCTCAATAAACCGGCTTGATAAGACGTGAAACTTGCAGCTGTCCAACTGCGAACGAATTTCTTGCCCCCAAAGCAACCTCGTGATATTGAGAAATTACTTAAAATTAATGGACACATTACGGTTATTTATTTGTTTTAGTTATGGTCTTGTTTGTTAGCCTATAAGTGACGTTCATAGAGCATTAAACTGTGTTTAAGGACCAATTAATTTGTTGATCATTTGTCAAAAGAATTTAACTGTTTCATGGTCAGATCAATTAATATACAGTTACATAGGTCTATGTGGTCAGTGCAACTGCAGCCCAATGACTGCTACTTCAACTTGAGTACCTCGAGTTTTGAAATAAAAGGTATATTTCTCGTGTGTTGAATTAAGAGGAACTTTGACAATTTGCGCTCAGTTATCGTCAACTTTTGACTGTTTCATGCATATAAGAACACAACAAGCACATCAAAGACGAAAAGACCAAACTTGTAGTTTATTTGTTGATTTCTATTTTTCTATTATTGTTGTTGTAAATAGCAAAGACATTTGATTTATGAAGAAATTATACTTTCTCTTCTTTTCTCTTTCCATACTATATACTACTCAGTCCGTTTTCCGTTATTCATTGACTGTTTTTGTAATTATTACATTTAGTTATATAAAGTGGTTGTCCATCTCGCTGAAGAACTTCATTTCGTCGAGTGAAGAATACTTCAACGCATAAATTTCGATTCGGTTCTTATACGCGAGTGAAATGGCTTCGTTATTTCACGGTAGTATTTAGGTATAATTTTGAGTGTAACGCCTGGCTGATATACACTCTATATAAATGTAGACTTTTTTTAGATATTATGGTATGTACGGTTTTTCCTTGGTGAATCGGACAGCCGGCGACGTAGATTAACTTGCTACTAAACGAATTTTACTTTTGTTGATGCTACTGTGGCCCAGATGAATATATGGTTGAAAATTTGAACATTTTTAATCTCAAAATTTCGACTCTTTTGCACGAAACATTACTTTTCATATGAGTTTTGAATTTTCTTATAAAGCTCGACTTTTCTCTCGAATTTGATACCGATATTACTGGGTCTCTTTTTTTACCACAAAATGCCGACTTTTTTCTTGTAGGTTTGTAACAACAACTTATTTCAACATTTTGTTTTTAATTTCAACTTTTTAAGTCAAATTTTCGACTTTGCTATCAAACGGTTGCTTGCTTATCTCAGGAAATCAAATACTTTATCCACAAACTGCCACTGTGTCCTACAATATTATGATACGGATGTGTCGACGTATTCCTTGGTATTGCAAGCTGACGTTTTATCTCAGACGCTCGATTATTTACATGAACCATTCAGACCCTTGAAACAGGATTCGCCTTGTGTACTTTACGTCTTTGTGAAAAGGTATTGTTCGTTTAATATTAGAATCTCCTCCAACAGTTCTCAGTGTGAATAAAGTATATGATGGACGCTAATGGTGTTAGTCAATTCACATCAAACCTTTGTCTTCCTAATGCAAGCAAGTTAACCAGCATGTCATGCATTCACATCGTTAGCGTTATACTGTATTATTGGTTCGAAGTCATCAATAGCATTGTGGCGTAAGCCTATTTGGTAAATATATAAACCTGTCAACCCACCCCCCCCCTCCACCAACCCCCAAACAACAACAACAACAGTCTCTTTAGCGTGCTTCAATTTAATCAAACTCATTGCACTGTAACGAAATCCTTTCCTTATTATTATACTTTGCTTCAAAGTCATTAATAGCATTTTAATGTAAGCCTATTGTACATTTAGATCAATCAAAGAAAACCCAACTCCTTCAATGTGTGTTGCGAAGTTATAAAGAAGCATTAGAAGCTTGTTTTACATTTAAGTATACTCTCATCCATTGTGCTAATGTGAAAGAAGGTTATTTGGAATTAAAATTGTTAAAATTAGCGGAAATTATTGCAATGAACACACATTGGTCGAACCGTCAAGATAGATTTAGGCCAAGTGTGAAGTAACTGTAGTCTGGTGGGTAGAGCTATATGGACTGGGTAACATGGAGTCCCTGCAGGCTTGAATCCTATACTATAAAGTTAGTTTACGCAATACTTCTTTTCACTTTCTCTTACTCCTGTCTGAAGTCTTTATTTCAGAAGGTGGTTGGCAAACCCCGCATGCGACGACTTCTTTCCAGCTTCACCATCTCCAGATGAAGTTTCAAATTCTTTCTTGTGTTGTACCCAAGAAGGAAAATAATCAAAAAGGTACACTCTTGTGCCCTCATGTTTGGCCGATCGAGACTATATAGGCACGTTAAGCTTGAGGATTACCACTCGGAGGTCTTCCCCTTGGTCGTTTAGGAGGAGGTGCACCCGCTCCAACACTCTCCATAACTATAACGGACAGTGTATAACCTGTCAGAAAAATTATACTATGCGAGAGTGCATATAAAGGTCTAGTGGTGCTGAGATGGGTACCCACAGTGTATACACTACAGTGTGTACAATATCCTACGCACACCGTCTGTAGAAACTTTTCGGCAACGGTTTTCCGAGCTTGATAGTCCAAAACCGCGAATGGGCAGTGAATTATTTGTACGCCTCCCACCAAAAATCACGATATCTGGCCTTTAAAGGCCAGATATCGTGCTAGAGTGCAAGGCACACTGGAGTTCATGAACGCTCCGGTGGTGGGTTCCAGTTGGTAAGCCAGAGAGAGTGATACAACCAAAAGTACGTCTCAAATGACGTCAAAAGCCAGGGAGAATTTTCGGTATTGGCAACTCTATTGTTTTTCATCATTTGGTTGACTCCAAATCCGAATTGTAATTTTTCAGTTTGCTTTTTGTATGTAATTTTGGACGACGAAAAGTTACAAATCAAATGGACTCATTAACCTTTATAACTGGTGCCAAACATCTACCCGGGGAGGGTGGGGGACAATGAGAATGCCTCAGTATAGGGTTGGGTACCATACAATAAAGCACAAGCGTCAATTTAAAGGAGTTTCTAATTCTGCTTTTTTTTCTCGCATTTCTTGAAGTAAGGGATATAGATTTCTTAGAACCGGTAACATTGAATTTATGTATACTTTAGGCGAATTTATTATGTTTCAGTATCGATGTCACCTGACATGTGCAGTTGGAGACTGCGTGATAGATAGATGGAGTGATAACAACTTGTGAAACCCCATGACACAATCGTGTTTACAAAATGTCAACCAGTGTACTCCCGGAATTTTCTTTTTTCATAAAGATCCGTGTTATCTAGTCAAGAATAGAAACAGATAAACCACATATGTACCGACCCACCAGAATGGATAAAAGATATTTTTACACTTTCCGTGGTAGTCACGTTTGCAGAATCTCTGCAAATCATGTAAAATCTCACTCAGTTCATGTACATACCTGTTTACGTATTGGAAGTATGTATAAACAACATGTATACATTACGAAGGAGATAATCCTTCTTTTTTACTTTTTGCTCAATTGAAGAGTGTATAGGGTAAATTCCCCAGTACTGATGAAACATTACTGGAAGTTACCCATTGGCAGATGTCGTTTCTAAAGGGATACACCGGTGGCAGACGGATTAGTGATAATCTTAACAGAGCGCTATTCCACACGGTAAGCTAAAAACCATGTCTCAAGAACTTGTCCATTAATTAGAGATAAGGTTGATTTCTTGACTGGCTAATACCCCCCCCCCCCCCAATCCACCTTGCTTCAGAAAAAAGGATCAACGTTTTAGGGGGTTTGAGATGTCATCGTGAGAATAGTTCTGCAAATAATTTATTTTCCATGTTAAATTGTTCTCGTTGATTAATTTTGATATATCCCTGACATGTGAAACATTTCCTGTCAAAGTTCTCCGCATTAAGAATTCAAAATGCAGCTTTTGTTAGTAGAAATTTCATTCTCCTGTGGATTAATTATTTAAATATTATAATTCAAAACATTGTCAGAACATCCAGAACCACGGAGTGACATTCGCTCTGTTGTTGTCATACGCATTCACTATATATCACTTGAAACACACACACACACGATAACATACAAAAAATGTTCAGCTCGAGTTTCCATAGCGACATTGACACTTTCATGTTGCCAGAAACTTCATCAAAAATATCAAAATTCAAAGTGCATATTTGTGTGATTAAATAAATATATTACAATGATGCAGTTTAGACCTACACTGGTGCAGAAAAAAATATGGCAATCAAATTCTTCAAAGCAACAAATTTTCTGCAGTTTTGAATTTCGCTTGAAAGGGATATTTCCGGTACAGTCTGAAGTTGATTGTTTAACAAACTTTGCTACATGTATTTTTCTCTTTACGATGAGAATTCTATATCACAAATGTAAAGAAAACATCTGCAATGATATAATAGTACAGTGTCCTCTGATTCACTTCGTGGAGTAAGAGAGCTGTTTCGCCAGCCGAAACAGGTTACATTCAGTTAACCGCAGCCCTCTATATTAGGAAATGGACAAGACATTTAGATAGGGCATTCAACCAACAGTCAGGAAGGGTAGTGCACTGTCTACCACATGAATATTCATTTAAAAAAATACGTCATAAAGCCAGTTGGGACAATGTCCTAATGCTAATACCTCTCTAAACTGTACTCCAATATCATGGTCTCAAAGCACTGGTATTGACAGTACAAACAAAAGGCCAAACATTCTGTTGTTTACCTCGGTCTGGAGTTAAACCAATACCTTGATGGCGAACAAATTGTTCTTGGCATTATTAGTAAAACAAATTCTCGACTCAAATTACTCTACAGGCAAGCTAATTATTTTAATCAAAATGTGAAAAAGACCATCTGTACAGCCCTTGTTCTTTGTCTGTTCGATTATTCCATCTCATCTTGGTATGGAGGTATATCTAAGTACCACGCTCGTAGATTACAATGTGCCCAGAACAAAGTTATCCGATTCATTCTGGGTAAAGATTTTTATTATCACATTAACCATGCTGACTTTAAAACTCTTGGTATTTTGAACATCAACACTAGGGCTGAACAGCTTCGTCTGAATCATGTTTTTAATGTTTTCCATGGTACCTCTCCAGTTTATATGAGGGAGAGTTTTATTAGAGTAAATAGTGTTCATAGCCATAACACAAGAGGTAGTATTTTTAATTTTCAACTTCCCAAAATTAAAACGCACAGTGCTGGGTCTTTTTATTACAATGCAATTAAAAACTGGAACAGGCTACCTGAAAACATAAAATCCATCCTGCTGAAATACAATTTTAAAAAAGATGCCAAAGCCTACCTTTTAAATCATATGAATGTCTAGCTTGTAAATATCTTTCTTTTTTACAGTGTTTGTATGCATGTTTTAGATGTTTTAATAGTAAATTTCTTATCTTTTGTATTTTTATGGTTATAAGGACCCCTTTGGAAACAAGCTTTTAGCTTAAAGGGTTATCCTTGGCATGTTATTTTCTTTTTGATGCATTTAAGTATATTCCCATCTTGTATTTTAAATGTTTATCTTTATGTGCAATTTTTGTTTGTATGTAGATGAAGAATGATATCTTGCCGAATCAAATCAAATCAAATCAAATCAAATCAAATCATACAAACAGTTCCAAACCTTGATCTGATAGAAACATGATATTCATATACTGCTCGTACTGACAATATGAGTGCTCTGAAGCGGGACATAACACTACAGTATAGAAAAAATTGTCCCAACTGGGTAACGTCATATTGTAATTATACCTACCTCAAGGGCGGCGGAAGCACTTTCAATCTGGGGGGGCACCGACATCAAAGGGCACTTTGCAGAAATTCGATTGGACTGATGCAGCCTTACATTTAGTACCCTTTATAACTCTTATTGTATTATCTTATTTGCGTATACACATCACTCCATCAACGCCCCTCACCCCCCCCCCCCCTCAAGGAAAATATGCATACTAGCACTGCAATATCCAATGTGCAAATTGGGAAACAAGGAACAAGTTTTCTTTTGAGACAAAATGAGGTGAAATCATGCTAGTTGCTAATGTAGGATCCTTCGAATTAGAGTTTATTTCTTGTTAATATCTTAACAAATTTTTCAATTCGAAATAGCTTTGAGTTTGACCACAGAAATTTATTAGAAGTCAGGGGCGTAGCCAGGATTTGCAAAGTTGTATGCACGACTATCTGAGCGGAGCGCCACCATCGGTTTGGCGCGGAGCGTACAAGAAAAATTCTGGTTTTACAAACCCCTCAGATGGCCGGAAACGGCCCTTCCCGAGTGTTCATTCTGGTTCCCTGGCCTCTTGCTAACTTGAGACACCTCAATTTTTATGTAGAAAAAGGGCACATTTTTAACCTGAGGAAAAGTGGGGGGGCACGTGCCCCCTGTGCCCCCCCGCCGCCCTTGACCTACCTTATATATAGTTAACTACATAGACGTCCTCCATTGAATCGATGCGTGATGTGTCAATTAAAATAAATAAAAAGTGGTTTTCGTATAAATGTAATTGATATTGTTTCGTAATTAACGAAAACCGATTACAGTATGTAGTAATATAGTTTTAGGAAACCAAGCTTCTTGAATTATTGGTACGTATACATGGGCAAACATGGATACTTATCTATCACTAAATAGTTTAATCTACGTATTTATGTATCTATGTGTTCTATGTATTTCAAGAAAGATAAAGGACCTTCAGTATCCCTTGACGAGGTGCCGAATCTAAAAACCTATATCTACGAGGCAGACTATAGTATTTTACCCAAATGCTTCTCGGGCATTTGGGATAACATCTTGGGTAGTATCTCTTCAAAGGGATTCGTGATACACATAAATTGACGAAACATTGTTATGATCACACGGTCACAGTCTCGATGCAAGGGGACTGGCATGGGGTTGAGACAGTGGATCAGTTAAGTGGGTTGAGTTTTCACGTCCAGGCTCTATCTTGGATTACTTTGCTTAAAAAGTACCCATCATGCTATTTATAATTTCCTCGAGTTAACACTTTTCAGAAACAATGTTTTCCCGTATCTATAGAAGCAAATAGATATAACGAGAGGACACTAATGGTGGCATTATGATATATCGTCATTGAAATTTGTACAATAATTCATCGATGTTGGATACTAAATGATCATGTGGTACCATATATATATACATGTGCACATGATCAATGAGGATGATAACTTGGTTATGTCGTCATATGTACTCATTGATACATATTTTGTATTATTGTAGGAACATTGCGGTGCCAGACTCTGTAGTGCTTGGTTAATGGAAGAGAACCATGCATGATTCTTCACTGTTTAATGAAAAACACCATCTCGACATATTGTACATCAAGAAAAAATGCTTTTTTTTGCAGGTACGTTAATTTTTTGCCAGATAAACATTTCCATGGTGAGGGAAGTTGGATAATGGTAGGTTGTCTGTGACGTCATCATGACATATGGGTTTTCGAAAGCTGCACTTGCCTATATGTTATAATGTTGTTGTTGAAATTATCTTTTAACCGTGAAACATTTGAAAAAACTTCTTTTTTTTCATCGGATACATGATTTGTACATAAAAAACAACAAAACAAAACAAACTTGAAAAGAAAAGCAGTAGTCAAGAAAACAAATCAGCTTAATTGCAATGATGATACTAATAGATCTGCTGTTGCCAGGTGCAACCATAAAAAAAAAATTCACCATCTATTTAATAATTTATCTTAATTTACCAAAATTCTTTTAGAATGGTGGTTTCGACCCTAAATCATTTCCAGCAATATATGTTTAAAAAATAAATTTTATGGACCGGAATACTCCTTTAAGATAGTCATATATTTTTTCCTAACCATTTACTTACAAGTCGGTACTAAAGAAGGTAAAGCAGTTTTCAAAAAAAAAAAAAAAGACAACATCCCTGTCATTTTTTTCCCGGCGCCTCTCATTCTCAGCCCCCTCCTCCTCCTTCTCCTCACCACAAGAGCAGAGGATTTCACTGAAACAAACATGATCTGTTGTTATGTGACCTAAGAAACCACCTTTTCGTAATTTACTGCGCGGATCAGTCTGCACTGAGTTTTGGTTGTAGTCAGGTATAAGTACCCATTCCTCCTATTTATCTTATTGAATATCCGTGTGATAAGGGAATTCTCCGCAGAGGTCCCTTCCTAGAAGATTATATCTCTTCCGAGTACTAATTGCTGGCTTCTCTGAGATAAAACGTGTCGATAACAGATCAAATGCACGGTAACTGTCGATAAGAGCTTTTGGAAGAGATTGTTATCATTTGCGCTTCCTCCGCACTAAATGTATTATAACGTTTATAATACATGTAAGTGTATATACATTTCTCCCAAGACAAGCCAAGCTAACTTAACATCAGTTGTGACGTCCCGTTATCACACACACATAGCTCTTTTTACCTATGATGTATGAAACATCGAATGCAAAAAGGTTTGAGATTTAAAGTAGTAGGATGGTGACTTCGAAGTTCGGCCACTTAAGACTTAAAACACCCCAAAACTAAATCTTCTGGTATAAATCATTTGAAAATATACTTCATATGGTGGGAGAATTTTGTTATAGTACGATACACGGCCAAACTTTCTTTCCTGCAAACTGTTTTCACGTTGTTTTCCAAGAAAATTCTTCGTGATTGTGGAACTGGTATTTCTTGCTAGAGTATTGCGAAGTTCGGACACGCAACCTACAGTGTGGCGCTGGTAAAAATTGGTGGCGCTGTTGCTCTTTCAGTAATTATAACAGACTTCATAGATCTTCGTCATTTTATTGACAAATATGTAAGTAATTTCTTGCACACGGGTCATTTTGGAGAGAAAATAACTGTAGCTTCGTACTTTTTGGTGAAATTTGGCTCTTCCTGTAGGTTTTCATGGTGAAAATCGTGTATTTCTTAGGGTGCCCGAACTTCGCAGTATGGCGAACTTCGCAATACTGATTATACCATAGGAACGTTTGCTTGTCGTTTTAGTGTCACACTGACACATACGACATGCTGATATGGAATGGTAATGTTTCTACAGTTTAACATTGTATACATGCAATGTAATATAATTATATTTCCATACATTACATAATTATCCAGATAGAGCATTTTGATTATGAGAAGGAAATATCATTAAGGAAATGGAGTGACTGAACGCAGTAACTAAGGTTGTAAATATTTTAAAGTCCTACGGTATCTGCCACAAAATGTGGGGCTATTTTAAAATTGGTTTTAAGAGTGATTCATAACAGAAAGATTTTAGTGCCGATTGAAAAACTTGAGGACCTCTTCACGATACAGAAAATACGATGACTCTTTGTTGACAAAATAATTGTCAACATGAATTTCAAGCCCTTCGACGTCAGTTTCAACATTGACTTCGACCATTGAACATAGGTTCATAAAAAAATATATACAATTTTTAGGACATATGGAACCAATTACCTTTATTAGAGATGTATAAATTTGACAAACATGGTCATCTCACAGCTATAATAGACAGCTAAATGCTACTAGGCACAACTGCAGTGTTTTGAACTATTGTGTTACACTCATAGCGTCAGTTGTTGGTATTTCTTTAGGGTACAACCGAATATCACGTAAACACATCTCAGATCACAATGTGACTCTCGTAGTGTCTACTGTGTACGATATCGGCCATTTTTATAGTTTCAGTGAAAAGAAGTATATATAGAAATGTTTGGCCAGAACGCGGATCGAACCAGGGGCCTCAGGATTACAAGCTCTACACTCTACCACATGAGCTAGTCATCCATTAGTTCCACAAAAGATTCCTTTATGGTAGCCCTTTCTTTGACTGGCACCTTAAAGGATAACTAACGCCAGAATTTTAGTCTTGATATGCTTCAATCCAAGAAAAAAGAAAAATATTTGAGAGCTGGTAACGTTTCTATGATTTCTCCGGTTATGAAGATGTTCAGCTGTATCCCTGGAATGCTCCTTTAAGATTTACTTGACGATGACGTCAGCTCCTCTGTGAGGGCCTTAATGTTCATGTTAATCCACCGTTTATTAAATTCTAAAAACCCAGCCAAAGTATGTTGTTTAAACTTCAAAGAACAACAGAGCACTATTGGATGACATCAAACATCGCTTTTGCCCGTGGACAATTTGTAATGCATTGTCAACATGTTATTCGAAGCCATATAAGTTTTATATTTTCCCAATAATTTTTCCCAATAATTTACATCTACGGAACTACCTATAATGGTCTGTGTGTTAGACCAAGGAACCCAACCACTTTCCTTGATGAATCTCACGTATTTAAAGGATCATTTCTCAAAAATTAAATGAAGAGTGTTATAGATATATAACCCAGTGGCGTAGGAAGGTAGTTTTGAGTGAGGGGGCTGAAGACTGATGGCCGGCCTGGGGGAGGGGTCTAAGGGGAGGGGGTGTCCCCCTCCCCTTTGGAATTTTTTTGCATTTCCAGGTGGCTTCAGATGTAATTTGGTGCAATATAGCACACTTCAACACCCACTCCATTTTGTAAACTTAATTTTGTATTTTCACCTGGCCTTAGATGCAATTTGGGGCTCCAAATGAGATTTTTTTTCTCATTTGGAAATGAAAAAGGGGTTTTCTGACTTGCAAAGTGGGGGGCGGAATGATACTTCCGCCCCTCCACATTTTTCACTGGGGGGCTGGCGCCCCCCAGCCCCCCGGTTCCTACGCCCTTGATATAACCTGCATTATACCAGCAAGTGTTTACAACATTTCGAAAATAATTTTGCGCCTAAAGAAATTCCTTTAACAACAATGGTCGAGACGCTGCATTTACCCAATGGAATGAGGTTGTCCATCACAAGTCAAACATGACAAACAACAAGTTAATGTCATCATCACATTCGTCCAAATAAAATTTTACAAAGTTGTCGAGATGATGTTACACAAAACATGACAACACGTCAACAAAAAACGTGATATTTGTTGACGTGTTGACAAGTTATTTACTAACATCAATCTTTGACAAGTCTAGGTATCTCGTCTGTCCCTTCAGGATCACCTTCCTGTATGAAACGTCTTCTCACGGTTTTTGTTGGTAATCGTTTTTTTTTTTCTTACTTTGGCTCTCACAAAATTTGTGTGACTGGAAAGATCGAGACCATATTCTTGTTTCATACCCTAGGGGTTATATGTAACTCCTAGCGTCATTCATATATAGTTGGATGACATCTTGTTATATACCTATTTTACAGTGAAAGTGACATTTTTCACTATTCTAGCCGCTTTAGACCTTCACAATTTATGCATTAATGGGTTCAATTTGTAAAAAAAAAGAAGGTGTTTATGCCAACAGACTTAATTACACAAACGTCACGCATATGTCATTTTCTTCTTCTTCTGAAGAGAGAGAAAGGTGGGGAAAATGTCTAATCATATTTTATAGTCCAACTTACATATTCTAAAAAATGGCGCCATGCAGTTTGATGCTGGTGCTGATATAAGCCTGCTGAGCATTTTTACATAGATCAGTCTACATGATAACAATCGCTTTCCGTGATATGTCGATTAGATTAGCCTTAAACGTATTTTATGTAAATATCATTGTTTGTAACCAATGAATATTCACTAATCACGTGATAAATCTTAGAACGCACGCTGTTAAGTGATGCTAGTTAGGTGACCAGACGTCCCCGATTTTCGGGGACAGTCCCCGATTACAGTGTGCTGTCCCCGATGAACAAGTGTCCCCGAAAATGTCCCCGATTCGTCAAAATGTTCAGGAATTTCGAAAACATCCCACATTATTAGTAAAATATTTGGAAAAACAAAATTTAGTCAAGTGTGCAGTCGCAGAACGAAACTAACCAGTATTTCAGGTGGGCCAGTGTAAAGTGGAATATGCTAGATCGATCTAGCCTAGCACTCTTTCGTAAACTAAGTAAATTTCATCTAAGAAAAGCTACATTTTTGAATATAAAATTGATTTAAAAGTGATTCTAAGTATCACTATTTTACATCTTAGCACCTTAGGCACTTGAAAATTGTCCACCCCCTCCCCTTAGACCCCTCCTCATCGCAATAAATGTCCCTGATTCCAGTCAGGCAAATATGGTCACCTTATGCTAGTATATAGTTGTTTCATTCATTGTTTCATTTATTGGAGCGCATTTTTAATCTGGCGACGTGATTGCCAAACGGCTCTTTCCCATTAATCAGTTCCGTCAGATAATGGACAGTAAAAAAAAACAGTTTTAGAAGGTGAGAATGATTTTTGGTTTTGGAGGGCAAGAAAAGCACTGTATACTTCGCAAACGCCAAGCTATGTCTTCCAGTGCACATGTAAGCACATTGATAGTCATAGCCTATGCACGTAAAGGAAACCGTCCAAGGATATGCAAAGTCGCCATATTGTGATACTCGCTACATTAGTATATCCTGCATCTATAATATAACTTTATAACGTTAATAAATTCACTGGGTTAGTTGCAATATCAAGAAACTAGGAGACTCTTAGGGGTTACTTTTTGCATTAAAAAATGCCCAGTACTATAGTTACTATTACAAAAAGTCATGAATTTGAACGATTCACTCCCAAGAACCTGAGATTGACACATAGGTACGTGTATCATGATTATGGAATAATTGTAGTAATGGTAAACTATTTTTGTTTTCAGGGATCTGGTCTCACCCCGTTTGTAAAAAAATAATGGGGGGAAAATGTGTAAAGGTGATAAATTGTGTCTTAATTTTGGTGCACTTTGGGAAAATTGTTAACACTGAGGCATTTATGCTGCATATATCTATTAGGCTGCAAGCCCAGAGACCTGGTCATGGAAATTATTTACTTCATTGTTCTATGGTCTTTGAGCAGTAGTGTTGCATTATGTACATAACCCCTACGCATTTGAGTATAGGATATTTAGCCCCTTCTTGTATGTCTATAGGGAAAGTATACGAAG
This sequence comes from Apostichopus japonicus, assembly GCF_037975245.1. Lineage (NCBI taxonomy): Eukaryota > Metazoa > Echinodermata > Holothuroidea > Aspidochirotida > Stichopodidae > Apostichopus > Apostichopus japonicus. The sequence continues at coordinate 16,004,101 of NC_092563.1, read as the reverse complement.
AAAACAAGTAGCCTATATAAGTAACGTTAGTATAATGGAGGGTATAGGATAACACAAGGAACCTAGCCCTCGTTATATATAACGTAAATGTTCATTAATAAGCCGAGGGATGGGGTGGGGGGGGGGGGTGATTTTATTCATCTAATTGTGTCGGTAACAAAACGAAAGGCGGTATGGTGTAGTCATAACCCTATAACGTTAGGTATGTGCATTCATATGCAGACGACAGTAGGCCTAATACGACTGGGAGACATATCTATTTGGGATTCATTAGGCACATTTGCCACTAAAAATCGTTCTGTTGAGATTACCGATGAAAATGCAGAAAACTGCAGTGTTTTTTTTATTAAATGACGGATCTTTATTTCTTGTATTGATAAAACATCAATAATTGTATGAGTACTTCATCATATATTGCTTGACGTGCATCCATCCGCACCCTGTTCCATGAGCGTGCCAGGCGAAAAAAGTTTATTAAAAGAGGGCGCTATAGTGAAATTGATTAATGGATACATTATGACTATATTCCAGAGTCGTGTGCTGAAGGTGTCGTACCACAATTAAATGCTCCCATTGACTTACACACTAAACATGTCTATTTCCAATGCCGATAGAGCATAGATAGAAGGTTTCAACTGACATATGCTACCCACCATATGATAGCTGATGGCTTGGGCTATTACAACACATTCAAGTTTTGCCACCATGACCGTTTAGATTTTGAGCTAGAAGAGCTCAAAGGTTAGCATAGTGCTCCCCAACCCATCTGCCAGCTTTCGTTGCGGAATCTTCTTGTTGCACACAGGGTTTTCTAAAATGCCTTAAATCACCTTCAATCCTCCAGATTTTATTTCATCCTCTTCAACATCCAAGTTTCAACAAGAATAATGATAACTCAGAAAAATGCATAAAAAGTCACTACACAGTAAGTGTCACTTTTGGACCATTTTCCGACAATGGTAAACCTTCCAGGCTGACGTACACTCGCCTTATTGTAATATTGTAACTACATAAGGCGACTTGATTTTTTATAAGGCTCTAATGCCAGTGCTACACAAGAGAGACTACTGGTAACCCCTGAACGTAGAAATGATATCATCGCTTTTAATCGTTAGTGATATAGAGCCAGACCAGTAGCCAATAATTCTGAATTGAACTTGACACAAATAATTCAAGTAGGAGCACAATAGTCATATCCTGTAACTAGTGACGTTTTTGTATACACATGAAAATCTACCCCTCGTCACATCCTTTATTTTCCATTTATCAGGCATAATCAAATTTTTCGATATGACGATAGCTGTATAGGATCACATGTGAAACGTATATGACGATTGCAAGGATGTATTTTGGTGTACTTTTGTTAAATCAAACCGTCCGCAAAAGGGGAGATACTAATTGTAAAGAGCGCCACTGATTTCACTTTGCGCCTAGGCTTCATTTCGCGAACGCCTGGCGGAATGACCAACTGTAACACGGTGGTATTGCATATCATTGATAGTCGGTCTGGAAATCCCAAAACGATGTATGCGATAAGTTTATGATCTTTACCAAATTAAGAAGAGAAAGGAAAGAAATTAGCTTTAAAAAGAAAGAGTAAATCAAGAAGTAAACCTAAATGATGAAATTAGCTTTAAAAAGAAAGAGTAAATCAAGAAGTAAACCTAAATGATGTTAGTTTCTGTCTATTTATATATCTGACAGTTTTGAATACATGGGCTTCAATTAAACAGGCTTTTAATGAATTCATTTGAAGAAAAAAAAAAGTGAAATAAATATGGTATAGTTGTGTGGCTGCCAGTGTGGCTGTCTAGTTCCACGAAACTTGACAAGATATTGCATATGGGTTTTAGTACCGTAGCGAACACACGGCAGTAATATATCGGTACTGTATGTGTTAATCAGAATAAATTAATTCGTAATTACTAAAGAAGAGATCGTTTTGGCAAACAAACTGTTTTAAGCACCTTCCTATTTTTTTTTATATTTTATTTTTTCGAAGTGGAACTTTGAGTCAATCCAAAGATTTGTTCAGCGCCAACGGCGCTAGCTTCTCGACTGCTATATTATTACACAAAAAAACCTGATTTTAGTCTGCGATTGTCAGTGTTTGACTATGTTATTTCTTGCAGCGCGTTCGTGCACCTAATAACGAAGTCCAACTTGCGCGTATAACGCGCTGGTATTTGTTCGACTTGGCTGTTCGTTTCGTAAAACTGCTTTGCTGTATTTCTAAGATGGCAGCCGAAACTATGTTTTCCTCATCGAAACATCTTCTTATCTTATTTTCAGGATCTTCAATTCCTGGAAATAACTTTTTTCGAGCCACATCATATAATCAACGACAGTCAGTCCCTTTTGAGACCTATACAGCTTTCAGCAATTTCAGATCATTTTGGGACAATCTAAGATAATCTATTGTGTAATTGTATTTACTGTTGCAAGTCTGGGAATGACTTGAGGTTTGAGTACCGTAATCCAGGGAGATGCTCGGTTTTGCGAACATCTTACAATCTGAGAGCAAATCTGGGCTTTTGAATTGCCTAATTTACAGTTACAATGTAACGTTTGGGAATAACTCAACAAAATCCAGGGTTTTTTTTTGTTTTTTTTTGAGAACTTCAAGCCATGGTTTTAGTAGACTTACAACTGGCAGCTATATAATATTGCTGACATTTTAAAATTGAAATGATTTCCTAAGGTTTCTTCAGGGTCACGACATAATGTTTAGGAACACGCCATGGCAATAAAATATAAGACTGTCGACGCAGCTGCGCGAATAAACGGATACAGCCAATGGTTGTCTGCGAATATTAAATACCAACAACTTTGGTAATAAAATAAATAAATAAAAAATGGAGTTTCCCGTATAAAATCTCGAATCAAATGTCAATAAAGATGCCTAAATGTCACGATATGGACTAATTTGAAATGTGACTATAGGATGGTGTTCCGACCCAGCTGTTTCCAACTTGCAAGTAACAAGATATTAACTTCGGAGTAATGGTTTCTTATATATTAAATACAAAATGATTTTTTTATTGACGTGTCCACATTCCCTTCCTACAGTAAAAAATGTCGAATAACAGAACGCTTGGTAAGCAAGCCTTGGTAAAAACACAATGACTGACCTGGTTGATTTCTAAAAAGAAAAGAAAATAAGAATTTGTTCAAACAGTATTTGTGTGAATAGTTTTAATTACCGTACACACCCTTCTTAATTCCTCAGTAGAATTGATAATATATATTTTTCTCTTCATCTTTTCCTGATGAGATGTGCATGTGTTAGCTCAGCTCCACTTGAATTATGTTGTATATTTTGTATGCACACTGTAAATTTTTTATATTATTCTTTATACCTGTGGGTTTAAATTAAATGTGTAGTTATGGAATGGAGAGAAAGGATTTTAATTTCGATTTTAAAACAGTTTTCTTGTGGTTTTTCTCGGCAACCTATTTCAAACAGGCCGACTATTACTCACAATAACGGATCACAATATCATATTAAGATATCATTCTATATAGATTGGTTTTAAAAGCTAAATGAAGTTTAAATCAGCGAGCAGTGGAATTATTTGATATGATATGAACCTCAACAGGTTCATCTCCGGGACAAACTTCATGTTAGTACTCAAAATAGGTTATTTGAAAGTAAACTGTAAAATGTAGGTCTATACAGGAAACTTACCTTATTCTTTGTGCTATTTGAAAGGAAACTTGTTTATTCACGTTGATGACATACGTTGTCGTGATGGCATTTTTAGCTTGGAACAACATAAAGCTATTTTTAGTCAAAATTAGCCGCAAAGGTTTCTTTTAAAATCTGGAAAAATTCCAGACATGAATAGACATAAGCCTCAAAAGATCATTGTTCGATAATATAGTTTTATTTAACCACACCAGAATCCGAAATGCCTGAAAGCCTGAACCATTTAAGAATGAAAAGCGGGGATTTTGTGAGAATTAAAAGTAGACACACTAACATTAAACAAGACATGAGAAAATAATTTTTTTTAAAACTTTTGTAGCCTGCCATGGCTAAGTTTCTTTAATGCTAGTAGTAGTACTAGTACTAGTTTATGGGTCTACTTTAAAGGCTGCAATTCTCTAACACAATGGTCATCACGCGCAAACCGAGAGTTTGCGTTTGTTAAATGTTAAATTGTTTTTAGTAAAAAAAAGAATAAAGTTCTTCAATTTTTTGGGTCTTATTTAAGACAAGAAGACAACGGATTAAGTGTATGAAGTAATAACAATAGTGTCTCTGACGTAGTGTGTAAATCATAAGAAAAGTACGTCAATAAGGGGTGCAAACCTTCTCAATTTCCTTGACGGTGGTCCCTCGGTACATGTCAAGGACACAATGGTGACTAAACGTAACACGGTTCGAGTCACATGTTTAACACACTGACCTCTACAGTCGGTACCTTCCTACGCACTCTCTCTCTCTTCGGAAAACATATACTACCACCAAAGAGGCACGTTTTGGAAAAGAAATCGACATTTGATGTCAAACCTGCCAAATTTTCATTGTCTTTTGGATTCATTACCCGAGTGATATACGTGCAAGGCAAACCAACGAAGGGTCAAAGGTCGCACACGCCGTAAGCGTCCCCATGGAACCGCGACGCCTGCGCGTTGCGTTATGAACAGCCATACAATTGTTTGTCGAGTGTAACTTGCCGAGCGCGTGCCTCATTGACGAGAATGGTTGTAAAACTTGTTTGTGAGGAGACAAGATGCCGTCGAGGGAAATGTTTTTTATTACCTTAAACATCTAAGGGCTTAACATTACTTCGTCACGAATGATTCTGTTGGTTGTAAACAACAGAACTCTTGACAAAGAAAACGGTACATGGTTTTTTTTTTTTTTTTTTTTTTTTTTTTTTACTTACGTCTTTTATAGAAAGTCTCTCAACGAGAGAGTATAGGCCTAACAGAGCTCCCTCTAGTACAGGCTAATTTGATGTTTCCCGCTGGCAGACTATATACAAAAGCGTTCCTTTATCACAACCAATTCTTCTTTTACAATTTAAAGTCGCATCACTGTTACGAAAGAAATAAGTGTTGTATTTTTAATCCCCCCCCCCCTCGCTTCATCCACGCTGTGACTACATTAGAGAGAAATAGAATTCACATTTTACCTAATTCTAGATGTGCAAATGAATAAGCAACTTATAACAAGAGTAAATTTAATAACCACAGATCCACGTGGCATGAATACTGCAGAGAAATGATTGCGTATCCGAAGAGGGTGGGGGAAGGTTGCGGGGTAGAGGATGGAAGAGGGGCTGGGAATGGATTTGAAGGCAATTGTACCATAAACTGCTAAAGTTGATTTTCTTTACTATGGTGTTTAACAACGGTACTTTATACCCTGTTGAACTTGAAAGTTTTAAATCAACTTCTTATGATGAATTTGGGTAAAATTTCGGTGGTACTCGATATGGGCTGATTTATTTTTAATGCCTCGAGTGTAATGTCCTTAACCGCACTCACCTCACTGTGGTGAGTGAATGGTGGTGGGTGTACCTGGTGGCGAGCATACCTGGTTTGTGGATTTCATAATGTAACGTGTGACATTTTACAACGGGTGGCGCTATTTAATTTACGTAATCTAGTCATTTGATGAAATATTGTGTTTTTTCAAAGCTTCCGTAGACACAGTTTGTGAGGCGACTAGCGCCTCATAGTGCCACGTATTCAGTTATCATGAGGATGAGTGGATGGGTTGTGGTATGATGCTGTACGTGGCCTACACGATCCTTAGCCATGTCTCCCTTGTTGTCGCTAAAGAGCCCGGGAGGATGAGAAGAGGGTCGCTCAGAGGTCGACCACCAGAAGCGTTTCCCAGTCCCCTTAATTTAACTCTTCTTAATGTTTTAAAAGTTCTTTGTTCAAACATTTAGATAATTCAGTTGAAAAGCTTTCTAGAACATTGTTAACTGTACTGTGAACTAATTCGTAATAGATAAGATATTATACAAGATGTCTAACGTGTGATAAGTTTGTTGTATTTCCGGTACCATTTTGATCTGGTGTGGAAAGTTTCGCAATTGAAACGTTTTTCTAGGCGATTTTGAGACACTATATTTATCACGAGTACACTTAATAGTGCTTGTAAGGAGTTAAATTGATTTCAAACTCAAGAATGTTATTTGCTTCAGCCTTGAAGTAAAGACGCTATTATCCAACCACTGGATAATTCAATCGATTCGTATTTTGAACTTATTAAGGAAATTGTTAAAGTCGAAAAACAGACACACACAAAAATTACAAAGATAAGGAATTTATTTTTTGTGGGCGAAACCACATAATTCGAGTGTTTAGTACCCTATACGACAATTCCATTAAATGGTCTAATTCTTTCTTTTTAATGACATAATCAATTGATCACATTTCACATCATCTGAGGGTATTTATCAATGAAACCCGAAAGTCGTTATTTTACTCGAGAACGAGACGCCAAAAATACTGCATTAATCTGGTCACGAATGGTCAGTAAAGGCTGCCATACCTTTCCGACAGATTTGCGAATTTTTATCTTAGTAAGTGATTGACAAACCCCCACCTTCCAGAGATTCTGCAAATTAACCAATCTGCGGATGCTTGAGTAATGTTAATGGATATATAAGTTACTGAAGAATGTGGTCTGTTTGTGTAACGTAAACCTCAGATTATTTTATCAGGCTTCATTCATAAACTCTATCTAAAACCACAACATATGCCACAAAACATTTCAATTTCCTTCCCAAAAGTGCTTGCGTGATTCAAATCAAACTAATCACATGTGATGCGGTAACATAACTAGTGTACATCATTGAAGAACAACTGAACTTCTGGATGCAGTAGGCTATATTGTGCTCTGAGTCTGGTCAAAGTATCTCTTTCGAAATCCGGCATAAGCATTCACAAATGATATCGAGTTGGTTATGGTTGGTCTTTAGAGTAAGGCAAAATATGTCACCAAAACAGGACTGACATTGTTCAATACTGGTGGTAAATACCTACAGTGCGATGGCAAAATACCTTACTGGTTTCGAACTTATGGACTTACATGCAATATATTCTCATATAGCCTCGTTGGTTAGGGTGTCCGCATATATAAAGCGGGAGGCCCTGGTCCGAATCGCGGTGGAGGATGGAAGGTTTTTTCTTCTTCTTCACTGTTCAGGATTTTCCAACTCATTGCCCATCGTTTTGATCAAATTCTCAATTTCCCTCTATCCCTTCTGGTACAAAATGGGTAACGAAGCCCCGCCATAAAACATTGTTTGTAACGGTTACTGACGACGATCTTAATTCAGCAGTTTAATTACCGGTATAGATTTGCTCTTTAGACCTCCGCTGGTCACTAACATCTCATCCCAACACTAAAGCAGTGATAAATATGCGTGTCCTGGCTGCTTAAAGAAAGTTTTTTTTTATCATATGAGCAATTTAACAAAGAATTCAGAATGATAATCATTGGCTATAAATTATTTTTTTACATGGGGCACACGTGCGTGGTTTTACACCTGTGGTGATTTTACAGCCCGATTGCCGGTGGTTTTTTATACACATGTATTAAAACCACGCAATACTGCATGGTGTAATGGCTTTGCCATGCATTGTGGATAGAACACATCTATACATGTTAAAATCTCATTAACAACAAAGACAGACACCATTTTGTAACGCTTAACTTTTATGTGGTTTTAAAATGACGAAACAACCTGTTATACCGACATAGAAAAGGAGAAGAGGACGAGGTGGGGGATGGGGAGGGGGGCGAGGGGGAGGGGTGAGGGTGGTTGTATAAAACAGAAGAACTTAAAAAGAACAATGGTTACAAGCTTACGTTAGGCTTAACCCATCATTAATATACAAACAAATATTTTCCCTTAGTGCAATCAGGAAATTTAGGGAGTAAAAATTATTGAAAATATGTTAAATAACATTAAAATAATTTATTTAAAAGGACCCTAGAAATAAGGAGAGCTGTCCTTCTAATTTCGCAGATTTGTTTTATAAATTTAACCACTTGAATTTTCTGTTTCAATATATTTCAATTGATGTTAACCACTTATTAACTTGATTATTTAGAAACAACATTTCGAATACCATCTACCACAGAGAAAGTTAAATCAAGAAGTGAAAGGAAATCAAGCAACCGACGTAGAGTTGTGAATTGTGACACTTTTAGACTTGCTAAAGTCTTTTATGATATGTCTCATTAACAACTTACTTATATATACAGTTTCAAATATATATATTTTTATCAGCTGCTCTGCTACAAGAACAGTTTTGTTTTGTATACCATCACAAAAGACTAATTGTGCAAAAGTAACCATAACATATTTGTTGTTCGATTTAACGTTAACATTGTAAACTGACAGTTTTAGTTAAGTCTCACTGATATTCAAAGAGAGACGGTTTATTTCTAAATTGTTTCCTACCAAAGTGTTCTTTGAAATAATATGACAAATTTGTTTGTTTCGTAACAGAGTGAACGGACCTACAGCGCAGCATACACTATCATTTAAATGCACAGGAATTGAGAATGACCCCAAATCCACCTTTCACACATTGTATTCAACAGCGATGTATTTCCACACACCTTTTTTTTATGACCATAAATACGCGTAATTTGTTGAAATGGAAGAGTGCCCTCTTTATTTGATACAGGTCATTATTTTCCATCTTTCTTGCCGTCGCACTTCACGTTAGTTTTTGCAGGATTTTGTGGCTAATATTCCTTCATTTTTTGGTGCTACTGGAACCTAAATCTTATGAATTTGGGTAAATACTTTAAAGTATGTTGTTTCTTTCTTCACTGTTTATAGACGTGGTACACAGACTTTGTGAAGGTATAGACTTTGTACTGATTTTCCTACTACACAGTAAAATCACCATGGAAACAGTTGGTGAAATTTCGTCTTCACTGGCAGACGACAGCCTGAGCAGCGATGAATTAGTGTCTAACGCTTGAGGACGACGAAGTGAAGTCAAAATCAAAAATATAGTTTGAAATCTCCGTTGTTTAAATTTCATTAGCCATAAATGGGTTTACACATTACACTAACATAAACCGGATACAACATGATTTTATAGTAATGAAAATGACAGCCGTGTCAACCCAAAACATTGTAATAGTAGATCTTCTGTATAAAACTGACAGTTGCATGTTAATGGCACGACGAAATGAGTAAAACGGCCACAAAATGACCGTATTCGGGCGAATCATTCTGGTAACTGAACATCATTCGTGGTGGTTGTGGTGTGGTGAAGGTATAACGGCGGTATACATGGTCTACAATTGGGTCAGTGTAGTGATATATCCACCACTTCCCTTGTCATGACTGACTCTAGGATATGAACTTAATGAGAATACAAATGTCAAACTATGGAACGCCAGAAGGCCCAACAAAACCTGAGATCACACAGCGTAAATTAACACGTAAAAATGGTGCATCGTGTTAGTGCTAGTGCTGCGAACATACATGCCAACATTGATACCAACAGTTAACATTGTTAGCTTAACTAATTCTTTTAGAAGCCTTACATGGAGCATTGGCTATGTTTACTCATAGAGATATTCCTAACAGCGTACAACACATGCGGTACTGCACAGAAAGCCATTGCCAATGTCAGTTATAAAGACCCAGGGTAGAACGACGAGTGTATTGGTCGTGGTACTCATCTAGCATTGTCTCATGTATTCGTAGAGGAAACTCACCTTTCATAGGTTTGTACTCGTTCTCTAGATATGTTGTAAATCAATAAGAGAAACCACTACAGTGTAATATTAAATACTGGTACTCTCTCCAATAGAGCATTGTACTCGTCGTAGTGGTACTAATACCACTATTTTTGGACGAGTTGTCAAGTTATATACGTGCAACGCAACAACTTCAGAATTTGATCATTTTCGTCAGCAGGATGTAACGTCAGCGTAAATTGTCAACTTCGACAAAATTAATATTTCTGACGTATTGCCGATATTGTTAAGTGCAAAGCAGAAACTTGACAAATTCATAAATTTGAAAAAATTTGATAAATTTCGTCAAAATGTAACGAATACTGTAACTCGTCAACTCGACGAAAAATATACAAATTTGTCAAAATGTCGCGTTTTACTAACTAGTAGTCCCTTCAGAACTACCGCACCTACCCTCCCCCCTCCCAAATCCCCAAACCCCCATCGTGAATACTTTTCATCTAACTAAGAACGACAACGTGTTGGTTGATACATATGGGATAAATTATACGACGCTAAAGCTGACCATGAATAATAAAATCTGTATTCCAGAATCTCGATATACTTTGACGCATTTAACTGATCAAAGATTAGTTTGGCTTATACTTCAATCATCACTGAGCGAGAAATACCTGTTAACAGTTCCACCAGGCGCGTGGCCATACGACGACTCAAAAATTGACCTAACATTGCCCAAGGATTTCACGCGGTGGTTTGTTTGCAAATACCGGGGTATTAATTGAGTGGTCATCTTGCCCGATCCGGTTGGTCGTGGTGTCAAGTTCATGGGCGAGTCGATGAGTTATTGTAATTGTGGATTTACTCGAGCGTGTCCAATAGCTTCACGGAGGCGATTCTCTCGGCCGGAGTGTTTCTCCATCCCACAGGGGGATAACTTTCAACCAGTGTGTTTACAGGCACAGCTAAGCCAAATATGTCACAACAGTCTGTTTTTGTGCAGCGATTTTTGAGTTAAAGGGCGGGGGGGGGGGTGGGGAGAGGGAGGTGTGGGGTGATATCGATTTATTTCTTTGTGTGTATTTAAGATCAAGAAAGTGTTCGAATTCGGCATTCGACTACTTACGTCATTGATTTTTTTTTGGTATGTTTTTAGGTGGATTCATTACAGATTACCTCTGCAGGGAAGGAGAATGAAATAAAACATTTACTACACATAGGCCTATTCAGGGCTATAATATGGATAGTGCCTCGATATAATGGATTATATTAACATAACAAGATATGGGCGACCGTTCTTGCATTGGATCAGGAAGGTGTAATCTCCATGTTTGGAGTAACGGAATGAATGAAGTAATTAACGACCTAAGGCCTATGTCTAGTGTTACGTTAGATACTAAAGTATTACATTTTTTTACGATTAATGGGAAGGTACCTATTTGCTTCACTACACTTTTAAAGTCTCGTTAATTCCTTTGTAAAAAAAAAACAGCCAATTTTCCACATGTTCCATGTTATTGGAAACATTCAAAGGAAATGATCTTGTTGTGTGAAGGATATATAAGTAGGAGGTCTGTTCTTTTGTTCATGCATGGCAATGTACTTTCTATAGGCTAGGCTATATCCTAACAATTAAGAATAACTGTGATAATTGTGGGAAAGTTTTTCAAAGCGATTAGATATTCAATAATGATATCGTGTTGCTTTTTAAGTTCCGGGATTTTTGGGGTCAATCGAAAAAAGAAAGAAAAAAAGGGTGAGATTTTGATGTTTAATCAGTCGCAAAAACGCAACCCATATGCGAACCATGACTATTTTCGGGTGAAACTTACAATAAAAATTCAGGGAACTTTTTAGCATTGATTTTCCTTCAATTGACCGTCAATGTTAAAATGAAGTTTTCTACCTTGCATTACAAATATTGCGTTACATATATTGACATCCGCCAAATGAAACGCACAAAGTGAACGCAAGTGGTCAATAAAACTGTGACGTTTTTAGGAACGAGAAACAACCTCTGACGTTATCACGAGTAATAAATGGTCCCTTTAAAAGTTAGACCAGCGGAACAGGTATAGCACGACCAAGAGGATACCAAACAAGTACGCAAAGTCAAGGGTCTTTCTTTTGACTCGTGAAGCAAGACATCATCTGAAGAGTTGGTTCCAGGGTGCGAGAAAGAATTCCCGACGGAGAAATAACTGTTCAAATGGTTTAGCTTCACCCACTGACGCAAAGATTGTCATCTTGGGCAAATAGATTCACTGTCAACTTTTAGCAGAATAACCAACAAATCCCTAAAAGTTGCCCTGTTCGGAACGAAAAAAAAAGCTGGAAATTCAGGGGAAAAAAATCATCTTCTTCTAAGAGGGCAACGTGTGCATATGTAGATAAACAGAAAAAGAATTGGGGAGGTTATGGGTAGGGTGATGTGGGAGGGTGAATTGATAGGGTGACATGGGAAGGGTGATATGGGTAGGGTATGTGTGAAGGGTGATATGGGTAGGGTATGTGTGAAGGGTGATATGGGTAGGGTTGAGTGGATAGGGTGATATGGGTAGGGTGACATGGGTAGGGTTGAGTGGATAGGGTGATATGGGTAGGGTGACAGAGGAAGGGTGATGTGGGTAGGGTACGGTATGTGGATAGGGTGATATGGGTAGGGTGATATGGGTAGAGTGGTATGGGTAGGTTGACATGTGTAGGGTGACATGGGTTAAGTGATAGGGGGAGGGTGATATGGGTAGCGTGACATGGGTGGTATGGTGTTGGGGGGGGTGAATGTGTAACAATCAATAGAGCGATCGCAACATTGATCGATGTATACTATGTAGGGGAACTGTTAAAATAGTGACATTCAATATATTTCATGTGACACTATATTTTTGCAATGTGTTAATATATCGTTTCTTGTTATTGAGCCGGACTAAGAACGTATATGTTGAACAATTGAATTTAGTTTCCTTAGATGGATAAGTTGCTTGCAAATTTAAGTTTCGACTGGATCAAGTCTCTGTTTTTGTTTTTTGTTTTCACTTCCATAGTCTTTTTACTTATTTGCTGATGTGAGACGACGGTGGAAGAGGTGGAAGGGTTTGGGGGGGGGGGGGGTGATGCTTGAAAGCCAATGTCAGACAATACTCAAGAAATAAATGTTTCTTTTTGGTTTGCCAATTTCTGGCCAAGTCATTGAGTAAAAAGCTTATTTATAGTTGATAACCCCGGTATTCATACTGAGGGGTGGCCAACAAATTCGGAAAAAACAGACGATTTTTTTCTTATAAAATTTGGGGAAAATTTTAATAACAAATATAAATAAAATAATCCCATTTGCAACTGAGCCCCCTCAAGTCATACAAAACTTACACAAAGGGGGTGAGGAGGGATATACCGCCCCAGGCCACAACATCCGCCACTGCATGAGTGTCGCCAAGAAGATCAATGTGAAACTGGGGTCACCCAGCTTAAAAAAAAATGTGTCATGAGACCTTTCAAATCATTATTTTCAGAAGCCAAGAACTCAGTTGTGTGTCGTGCTTATATAGGCTACTCGTCGTTCATCTTTATCATGCCATTGTCGTGGCCGGCTTGTAAATTTGGTGAACCTTAAACTCTTCCCCACGTGCTGATCCATATAAATACAACGTTTGCAAGATGACACTTGACTAAATTAAACAGGGGCGTAGCGACCCAGGGCAACGGTCCCGGGACAATTATGTCACCACTGCCTCTTTTCGAAAACTTCAGTTTTCTCTTAGTGTACTATACGAACACGAGAATAATACATTGTGCTTTATCCCATACTTCCCCCGGACCTCGAGGTTGTAGCTCATAGACATTCATCCTCTCGTCAGGTTTGGCGGTACAGCTATATACCAGGTAATAGACAGCAGGAAAGTGTATCACAACTAGAGGGCAGTAGTCATATTATGTCATCGAAATACTGAACCGTCCTCAGAGGATATAAAGCAGGCATTCTTTAGAGGATAGCAAACAAAATTGTGTCATTGATGTTGCAGAAAATAAGCCTGCTATTTAGAGAGCAGAGTAAATGTTAGGCCATAGAACTAACCGGTTGTAGAGGGCAGTAAATATGCCAACTTAGAGGACAGCAGACACATAATGTTATTAACCTCACCGTCTTTAAATGAAAGAAGACAAATTACGTCATAGAGTTCACCGAAAGTACAGGGCAGTAGCTAAGTCGATTAGAGGACACTAGACATATTATTATCATAGGCCCCACCAGGACTGTATAATTATTGACTTTAGAGGGAAGTATACATATTATGCCATAAAACCCACCGACAGTTGATTACAGTGGAGGATTACTACTTTTTTGGGGGGGGGGGTGGCGGCAGGAAACATATAAGGTCATAGCCCTCACAGATATAGAGGGAAGTACATCTGCTGCTAAGAGGGAAGTAGACATATTACGTCACATAACCCACCGACATCGAGGAATGTACATAAGCCTGCTTTAGAGTGCAATATACATGCCTGGTTTAAGAAGGCATTAGATATATTACGTAACAGAACCCACCAATGTATAGGGCAGTTACTGTACATAAGCCTGCTTGAGAGGGCAGCATGCATAGTATAGATTCTAAATTTATGAGACATTGCATTCTAAACCGAAAAACAAAGCTAAACTTTCAACTGAGTCGTTCGTATATTTATATTGACATTTATAACAGTAAATGATTTACATTAACTAGGTTTTGCATTTTGTAAAAAAAATTGAAATATTTAATTTACTTTTCTGCCTAATTTTTGGAGCCCTTCTTTGTTATTTTGAAATGTGGCTTGGACTATCGGGTCCCGAACTCAATGACTGTGCTGGTTCTTGACCTCTTACAGGGATGAACAGTTTCGAAACAGTTTCAATTCCATACTTTTTTTGTAGCAATTATGTCATTGGACAATGACTCCTGAAAGTACAAGTTACCCTTTTAGTTCCTAAGTAAATGGATCTAGGCCGATGGGACATATAGATGACTGACTGGTCACGTGGAAAGTAGGACTGGAATAGTTCGTGAGCAAGAAATAACAAAAGCAAATCCATTTATGGTATTAAATGAACATAACTACCCTTCTCCTCAGACATAATAACAGCAGCTTTCTGAAATATTTTCATAGCCGATATTGGGTATCCCATTAAACTTTGATGTTCAGACCTTAGAAATAACAGATTTTGATATACAGATACGAACTTTATCGTAAACAAACATGGACAATTTCCGTACAACATACTAAAGTTAAACATTCCTATCTTTGGACTGAGAGGTAGGTATAAGACCGAGACGGACGCAAATCAACCTGGAAGCAGTAAAATAACTATCAGGTTAAAGGTCATCACCAGGAACAGTAAAGTAGTGGCATAATCTATAAGCTATACATGTTCAGTGTGTCCATATATATATACATTCATCCATTCTTACACGTAAACTAGAACGAATAAATGATACCCTCCGATATTAAAGCAACGTACGTACGGTTACGACAAGTGGTATTTCGTAATAGAATACATCATAGATAATCACGATTGAGAGAAAATTACGCATCTTTCAATGACAATTCTCGTTGACTATATCAGTTGGTTTAATGATAATATATATATATAGGCTATATATATATAGGCTATATATATAGGCTGTATATATATATAGGCTATATATATATAGCCTATATATATATATATATATATATATAAATATATATATTTATATATATATATATATATATACATACATACATATATAAATATATATATATATATATATATATATATATATATATATATATATAAAGTAAATTTCAATTTAAATCAAAATACTGCTTTAAAGCGACTACGATCATTAATATACTCAGGAGAAGATCACCGTCACAACTCCGTACTATAATTGTACACTCCCCTAGTGCACTTTCCACCAGATCCGGTATGTTAGATTTCTTGTTCTGACCTTTTCGGGCTGAGATTTCTTGGTTTTGGCCATATATAGCGAGGTGCTTTCATCGCCCTGACAATTTCCTGTGTAAAGGTACGTTTGTTGTGCGAGATTTAGTAAGTACGATATCTCAAGTTTGGAAAACGTTTTCGTAAACTTGACATGTTGATGACTTGATATGTTGATGGATAATTGATCACGGGGAAACCGTTTTTTTCTTTGGTACGGGTGCAAGTTAATACAAGAGGGCAATCCATGGAGTTCGCAGATCTCATCTCCCACCATGACGAAAGTGATTGTTGCGTTACTTAAGAATGCATGAATACATCTGGTTTATATCTTTGTTAATATTGGCATGCAGTGTTTTGCATATAGTTTAGTATTCCTACATGTTGGCATGTTAACTCTGACCTTAGACCTATGACGGATTCAAACCCGCAGACACAATATTACATGATCAGGCAAATATACCCACCAAGTTTGAACTTGATCGGAATTACGGTTTAGGAGGAGTACGCGACATACTTTTTCGCACAATTTAGGCCATTTTGACATTTGACATTAATTGACCTTTGTCCCCGACCTTAAACTTGTCCTATTTTAAAATTCTTATCATTCGCTACATATCTTCTTGTTAAATGCCTTTTTCCTACAATTTTGAAAAGCAGAAAATGGCTAAAAATAAATGTTTAGGTGTCTTGACATGTGACTTATGACGTCATCAACACGCAGGCACTAGTTTTCATGGTCAGGCACCTACTCACCAAGTTTGAACTCGATCGGACTTGCAGTCTAGGAGGAGTTCGTGGTCTTGCTCACTCACACACAGACCGCAGAAACACATGCAGTCACCCACTACCTCACATTTCCGATGTTCGGTGAAGTACGGTATCTCATCTCCCTATATACATTGTACGTAGGGAGATGAGATAATACATGGAAGCAAGAAAAGCGAGAGCTAAAAGTCTCTCAAACTTCAGTTTACGAAGAGAACGTTTAATGGGCTATCCAGTCAGTATATGTTATTCATTTATAAACCCAATGTTGCGGGGGGGGGGGCATCAACTAAGCTTTCCAGCCATTAAAGTTAACAGTTGGCGATTTCTATTTAGCCATTTCTGAATTGCTATGTTCGTTTGTAAGTTAATGATTTACATTTGATGAAAATTAAATTAAACAAAACTTTCACAGCTCAATTGGATCTACTGTTGCCAGATGCATTACAAAGAAAAGTAGCCCAAAAAAATGAAAAATCATATTGTCGGCATACAAAATGCTACTATAAGTATCTTAGTAACTTGGTTCCCTGCACGACTCGTGGGGAATCGCTATAGCTGTTCTAAAAGTAATACCTAACTGTGGCAGAAGTTGTAACCCCCGTAGAATGAGACATTTGCCCACGGGCGAACTCCATGTCCGTTATACTCAAGAATGTACAGATATCATTCATGTGACGTTTATCTGTAATTGAGGCTTCTCTTTCGACAGGTTTCTCTTCGTCCTGATTTAAAAGACATCTGTTCGCCTCCAGTGATGGATCACTGATTTTGTTTCGAGTTGACACCTGCTCTCGGTCGTAACACGACTCTACCAACTTCCCGACTAATACATATACATATATATATATATATATATATATATATATATATATATATATATATATATATATATATATATATATATATTTATATATATATATATATATATATATATGTATATGTCGTAATTTATATATATATATATATATATATATATATGCATATATATATATACATATATATATATATCTTGCGATCTTGTGATCCGGGGTCACCCTCCAGATTCACTCCCGGTCGCGTTCTTTCTACTCCTTTGATGTGTTACACGTTCGCGTGGCCTCAATTACTGGCATGCACCCTGAAGTCAGAGTCGCAGATCTGAATGATTGATGGTAACATAAATATTTCTATAAGCCTCTTCGCGGAGTTATCGGTCTATCGAATGGCGACACGACAGGACCTCCTCTCCACGGTGCTACCACGTGAGACTGATATCGGGGGTTACCGTTTTAGGAATACTAAGTGAGTTCACTGTATTCGTAACAAGATGAACATGAGATATTGATTCGTCGCAGTACCATTCCACGCGTACAAAATAAATTGTAAATCTGCCAGGGATTTTTTTATATTTTTATCTTAGAAGTAGTACTTTGCAAAGGGAGCTGAAAGACACCCCTGCTCTGCCTTCCTGTAAAACAAGAAGTCTGGATGCGCCCCTGATTGGTGGTAAAGCTACAGATATGTTAATCACAAGACCTACGCAATATATAATGTGATTGTTTGCTCTCCTTCTGTTTGCTCGGTATTCAAGGTTGGGAACTTTTATTATCTATATATTCATAGCAGCTCATTCTTTTCGTGACTGTCCAATCTCCTTTTCAGGGAGAGGAGAGAACTTTTTGGGGGAGAGGGGTGGGGGTGGGTGGAGAGGCGGTGAAGGTTGCGGAGGGGGATGCGGAGGAGGAGCTAGAAGGAGGTGATCAGCGAGATTTGATGGCACGTCTATAAGCCTTTCTCCGCCATCATTGCTTATACCTCTCGATCACCAATCAATGTCGCTTATACATTCTCTAGAACTTCCCATAATGTTTTATAAGCGAATAGGTAATGGTACTCCTCTGCAGCTTATTGGTCGATGGAGATTTGTGAACGATACTTCATGAGGCGAAAGACTTATTTGAACGAAAAAGGATCCTAAAGCTGTGTATTGAATTGAAAATGGTGAAATAGATGAAATAAATAATGAAATAACTGTCCAAAATATAAGATCACCAAAGATTCTAGCATATTTGTAGTGTTTTATATCGTTATAACAACACGGTATCTAGTTTATGATACTTGTTAACCAACTGGACACCCGATTGGTGATGAGGTCATCTCTAAATCATTTGTTAAGCCCCAAAAAAATCCCCAATTTAGTCAAACTCTGACATAAACCATGTGACCCCTCCGAATTACACACTTGTTTTACGAGCCTGAACTTTCTGTCCGTCTGTCAAAGATCTCAACACTGTTTGTCATTTTCCCCGAAGAAAAAACGATAATTTGCTTTTCACACCTTTTTCCCACTTTTGTCCTATCAGCTGAATTTATATATATATAATAAAATCAAAAAGAAAACGTTTTTTAAACGAGGTCCAATTAAGACAAAGAGATTTAAAATATGCACATTTACATAAATTTACGAGGGACCAAAAACAGGGACGCGTATAGAGCCCATGCTCCCCGCCTCTTACGTACACAGTTATTATACAACAAAGACAACTTAACGACCAAGTTCGTGGGAACCGTTTCTTCCTTGATGAGAAATTAAACAGCTAGTGAATGATTTGTATATAAACTAAATTCTAACTCTTGTTATTATAAGGGAGCGACAATATTAGAGAACTTGCGCTGACAGCGACGAAAAATTATGTGAGAATCAAACGGATGACCTTTGTCCACGTAAAGACATATCTGTTTATTTTGCCAGCCTATTTATGGGCCGAATCTATCAGAAATTATCATATACGGTTAGGTTAGGTCCAAAGTCAAAACAAAATCCTATCAAAGATATCAAAAAAGAAAAGCAATAAGGAAATTCTCAAGGTAAAGAAATTTATATTAAAATTATATATGAATCATGGAATAATTTTTTTAAATTTAATTTTAAATGGATTTGATGCCACGTGGGTATAATAGGCCTACCGTTACAAATTTTATATCTATACTTTGGTCAAATTATCTTTCAACTACTCTTTACACCAAGGGCGTAGGAACCGGGGGGCTGGGGGGCGCCAGCCCCCCAGTGAAAAATGTGGAGGGGCGGAAGTATCATTCCGCCCCCCCCCCCCCCGCTTCGCAAGTCAGAAAACCCCTTTTTCATTTCCAAATGAGAAAAAATATCTCATTTGGAGCACCAAATTGCATCTAAGGCCAGGTGAAAATACAAAATTAAGTTTACAAAATGGAGTGGGTGTTGAAGTGTGCTATATTGCACCATCTGAGGCCACCTGGAAATGCAAAAAGTTCCAAAGGGGAGGGGGACACCCCCTCCCCAGGCCGGCCATCAGTCTTCAGCCCCCCCCCCCCCCCCACTCAAAAGTACCTTCCTACGCCAATGCTTTACACCATGCAACGACACAAATTTAAGTTTATTTCAATATATAATTATACCCAGGAGAAATGACATTTAAATCAGTTTCGCCTAGGATTCCATTTTGCTAAAATATAATAATGCCTGCTTGGGGTATATTAAATCGAGTTGAAAGGTTATTTGCATCACCAATTGGCCGTGGTCTTTGAGTAAAACAGATTAAACAGTAGAATAGTGTTCATACGTTTCGCGAATTGCAATTAGAGCATATAGTTTAAGCAATAATACGTCTTATCAAACTATTGATAACTAACTCGCTACTTCGCAATCTGTTACTACATATTTGAAAAAATATGATTTTTATATGATTTGTATATGATTTTTATATAGATTTTGACGTATTAAAGGATGACTTGAGGCACAACAATGATGTTTTCATATATCCTTAGACCATTTAAAAGTTACTATCATCAAGCACAGGTTGTATTTATATAACACTTTCAATTTATGAGAAATACCCCTTTAAGGAGCTGAGGTTCGTCAATAAAAGCGACTGGACTATACAGTCTAACACACAAACCGGAAAACAAAATTCTGTTTAGTCATTCTATTTTTTCCCTTTCAGATAACATGATGACAATTATTGACAAACATTTAGACCTCTTCTGTACGAAATAGTTGCAAAGATTATTTCAAAATGTGAGGGAATTACGGCAGATATGAAAATAATAAAAGAGCAAAACGTCAGAGCAAAACAGAGATTCCATAAATTTACAAACCTTTATCAAATATACAACAAAAAAATAATGCTTGGGTCAGTGATAATAATTTTCTCTATTTACGTTACAGAGATATACAAGTCGAGGAAAGTAAAGACTAACTTATTTTTTTTTAATGTAAAACAGAATTTCCCGGCAGTGAAAAAATTTACCTCATAAAAAAATGTGAACTATAAGCAGGTGTACGACAGACCGTAAAAAGCGATAATTGGTATCATAAAACTGTTTCGATACGGATTTTTCGATGGTTGGAAAAGCAAAGTTTGTTGGAAAAGTGTGTTTTTCAAAAGGACATTTACTTTCTCCTTTCAGAGCTCTCGTATATGTGTGTAGAGGCAGAGAGAACAAGAAAGAAGAAGACTGAGAGAGAGAGGTGGAGAGAGAGAAAGATATACCGGAGTGTGATCAAATTGTAATTTCCTCTCCCATACTGCAAAGAAACAGGCAAAACAGTGCCTGGAGTTACTTTTTTAAGAAAAGTCAACCAGGAAGGAACTTGGGCACGAAAAATCAAACAACCGAACGACTAATCCGCTAATCCCCCAGTC
Source organism: Apostichopus japonicus (assembly GCF_037975245.1). Classification (NCBI taxonomy): domain Eukaryota; kingdom Metazoa; phylum Echinodermata; class Holothuroidea; order Aspidochirotida; family Stichopodidae; genus Apostichopus; species Apostichopus japonicus. Next base: position 15,983,016 of record NC_092563.1, on the reverse strand, counting down.
CCCAGGCATTGAGACTGTGACTGTGTGATCATCGCCTCGAGTTAACTATGGCGCGCCCTTTGTGCCAACTTATTCTGTCGAAAGTTAGGAAGAAAGGTACTTATTTTAATGTATGATCACAACATTTTGTCGCTAGTCATTATCATTATGTCGTTTTTACATTTGCCATTTTCACGGCAGAATGCCGTTTACCGGTAACTCATTCTGTCACATGTTGCAGAGATGATTATTAACGAGGACGCTGTCCGTATCAGCCAATCAAAACACTGAGAACTACAGCGCGGCATGAGGATGCATGCATGCCTTACCAGAATATTAAGGCGCTGCTGTGGCATATACACGTTGTATTAACTGACCCTGAATGTAGGTACATACGTCACTGGTTTCACTCGACTCAGATTGCTCTGCGACGTTGTGGGCGTGGCCTCTAATGAAACTGGTTTTGAACAAAACACAAATGGGGGCGGTTCCTAGTATTTACGAGGGTATAACTGTAAGTTGTAGAAGAAGACCTGGTTTCTTACTTCTTAGCCTATTCTACATATAAAATTATCTTGACTTCACTTATCGTTTGATATCCTGCCATTTGAACTTTTTAAGCTCCTTTGAAGAATATTCAAAACTGCTAATATGAATATATATTTATATGTGAAATTCGGAGAGAAACAAATACATGTACGGATGGAAGGTATACGTTACAAGTTGACACCAAGAGGTATATATAAGCACCGCATTTGGTAGGTTTAGTAGGGTGTTCGTATTTTCAAGTCGGTAAAAACACAGTTGTTGTAGTCAAATGACTCTACACGAAGTTACAAATGTCACCAAAGACGCAGCCTGCATCTGTCTTGTCATACCTCTTCGTCCATTCCTTACCCATACACCCCTTCCCTACATGGTCCCCCACCTTCCCTCTTCCTTACCTATATACTCCTATTACCACACACATGCACACCCTCACCGCACCATTTGGGCATATCTGACAAATGACCGACTTGAAGTTATTACTTTAGACCTAACGACCACATCCTGAGATGCAGCGCCCTGCTCTTACAGGGACTTTCCGGTTGCTAACGTTCAATTATTATTTAGCAAAATATTTTTAGAAATTTTCTGTATCGTTTAATCGGAACCACATCCCAATGCATTTTGTATTTCGGAGGAGTATTTTTTTCAATTGCGTTAAAGTTAACGTTTTGAATGTTACTAGCAACAGCAGAGTTATGTCACCATGGCAACAGAGCGGAGAAAATATCTTTGTTACATTTCCCCAATCCATTGATCAATTGATGATAATAATATTCTTACACACAAGTTGCATTCTGATCAAGAAGAACATTGGGAACCAACTTAACAAGCATTTAAATGAAAACAAACATGTTCATTACAACAAGAAAGTAAAAAAAAGCTTAAGATGCCTTCTAAGTGGCGTCGAAGATCACCTTCTATATAATATGCATAATCTACTTCCTGGAATAATTAAGGATTTATCTGGTGAAACATTTCAAACAAGCATTTACAGAGTTAAGAACAATATATTGAGATTGGGTTTCCATTTAACAGTGTTGAAATATATTGTTCTCTTCCCTGCATATATATACATGCCATATAATCTGCCACCGGAACAACCATTTCAACATCTTGAACAATCTACATTTTTTGTTGTTGAAAAAGTTATAGAAAAATAACACCAGGTCAAACAAAGGCTATTCTTAACAGAATAGATACACGTACTGTCAGCCCCAAACCCCTTTACATTTGGATCATGACCACTTTATCATAATGTTTTATCTAGGGCAACATTTTCGATTTATATAAAACAAACAAACATAAACCAGATAGAGTTCACATGATTGTAAAAAAAAAATACTTTATAAGAAAATTCACTCAAAATAGAACCTTCTATCTGTCTTATATGCATGGGTGTGAATTCAGACGATATTAACATTATATCGCCAGTCTGACACATTCTCAGCTCCCGCTCAATTTTAAATTGAGACTGTGACCACGTGACCATGACAGTGTTATGTCAGTCTAGTCAGGGAGGCTAAATAACATCTCCCTGGTATACTGAAATAACACGACTTCCATAAAAGAGGATATGAAAGGAGGGTTATGTACTTAATAACATTCATGATTCTAGAAACAAAATGGTCGGGATGTGAAAGACGAGAGAGCCACCGGTACCACAAAATCCTGTACATTACCTAACCTCTCCCCGCCCGCCCCTCCCCCACCCAACTCTTCTCTCATGCCATGCTATCCCCATACCCCTTTGCGATCCTCATCTGTCTTGTTACTGTAAAAACAACTAATTACATTGTGATCAAAATAAGTTGGAAAAACATACTTTACATCTGATTAGTTGTACTATTAAACACAGCTGTCTAATGTACTACTACCGGACCTTTCAAATACTTCCTGTTAAATCTATAAGACAATAACAACAACAATAGTCTTACTAGTCTAGACATTTAAACTTCTTTCGCAACATATAAACACAAATTGCGTGCATATCCCCTTCTCCCCTCCCCCACCCCTAATTATATGCTTGTTTAGCAATTGATCTAAATAAATGCTCGGTTAAACAGGAACATTTACATTAACATTACGAAGGGCAAATTACAGATATTAATATAATTTCACCTTTATGTTGTATTTTTGCAATTGTTCGCAATTTTTGGTTCGTTCCACAGTATTTATATATTAAAATGATATATAAACGTATAAATATTATGTACGAGTAAGGGTACTTTTTTAAGAAAAATCACCCAGGAAAGAACCTGTGCAAGAAAACCAAACTACCGAACGACTGATCCGCTCTCAACCCCAGTCCCCTTGCAGCGAGGCTGTGACTGTGTGATCATCGTCGGGTGTGCATCACCATTCCCCTCGAAAGAGAACATATACTACACATGATCTTAGCCAAAAGGCCAAGTAGGGGTTGTATCAAGGATGACCCAAGACGGTATCTAGTAAAATGCATATTGAGTGAAATTTGCAGTTCAGTTTTATATAGTATTGAAACAATCTATGCATGTAGTATTTTGTTATTTATACACAAAGTACGTTCAGTAATTTTTTTTATATTACCATCTTTGTGAGAAGCACTGCCCTCCTCTCCTCCCTGCCTCCCTCCCCCTTCCTCACCCTTTGCTCCTCCTCAAATGACTCTCAACTGACCCCCATTCGAAGGTTCAGCAAATATCTCTGTCTTTGATGACGTCATTGGAGATGTCACCGTAAAGCCACAACGAAGAGAAATTTTGCTTCACTTACTATAGACATGAACACAACTTATACAACCGTAATGACAGGCTGTTTAACTTTAAGTGATGACTTTATTAAAAAAAAATAATGTCTGTATGTGACAGAACGTCAGGTTGTAATTACTTATTTTAAGTCTTGAGAAACATTTGAGTTTCACCAATTAACATAGCAGCTGCTCTACTAATTCTAAGCAAAATTTCTCTTTGCTAAGGGGTGTTAGCTCAGTGGTTAACGCCGGTGCCTTTCAATCATAAGGTCCCCAGTTCAAGTCGCTCCAAGATTAATGTATGTCGTCCAGTATAACAGAGTTGTTGACAATTCATAATCATGGACGTTAATTGTGAATCTAAGAGACTGACTTCGGTCAGCTTGCGGCTTTGATAAGCCAATGATGGCTTCTACGCGGGTACCTGCTTGCAGGAGGATCTAAAATACGTACATACATACATAATATACAGACCATGTATTTGGTCAGTATGGCCTATACCACAGATGCAAACATATAACTGCAACAGAAAAACGTAAGACTTTTATGAGTGGGGTCACGCATGTGAAATCACCTAATTCCCCGCCATCACCTCAGTGTTGTAACGTAACATGACTCAACTCGCTTCATTTCGACAGTTAAGTCAGGCCTCCCCCTCCCTCCCGGCCCCAATTTTGTTTTGAAAGAATTTACAAGTGGAGGTAAGGGGTAGGCGTAGGGGGTTGACGGAAGGGCAATTCCAAATAGGAACCTTCACTCACGTGATAACATTATATACGTTATTACGGGGAAGGCCCGTGCGATTGTGAAATGTACAGCTGTACAGCCTCGCCACCTAAATTGACGCAACTTCATGTTAATGTGCAGATTTTATTGACCTTAATTTTTCCCTTCAAGTGGTTGATTTTGTCAGTTTATTGTGACGGAACCCTTTTATAGCGGTCTTTATTGTAATTAATGAATATATAATTTGGGATTAAGCAATATAAAAATGTGCATACAAGGAAGATAGTCGAAGTCGTCCAGATTAATCCACAAACACAGTAAAACATTTGGGTACAATTAGGAAAAACTAAGAAATTTATGATCTAGATTGGTAATAATTCAGAATTATTAGTCTTTGTAAATTTAAGTAGCTTTACTTTGAGGCCCGGACTGGTAAGAACTGCTCTACTGTCCCTGAGTGACCAGGTCAGTGTTTTAAGGAAAAAAGGCCCTGAGATAAGAGACTCGAATAACTTCGTGAACCACCCCACACCCCCACACATATAGTAGAATGACCCGAGTTAATGACTCAACTTGACCTTAAACTCAAGTGACACTTAACCCTACCCTACCCTACCCTACCTGTCTTGTTGGATGAGCATCGAATGTGGGTCCAACCCCTTTCCTGGTTTCGTCCCTGGTCGGAAGTAAAGGTACTCCATATTTTCCAAAGTAATTTGACGTGAAAAGAATGGGCTAATGCGAATTTACTCACCGCTCAGTTTTTGTGCAGGGGCCGCATGTCAATGTTGCTTAACTTCATCTGTATTTTCAAAGCTTCCGGCTTTCAGATTCGGGGTCGGACGTGCGTTGAAGACACCATTTTTTTGCGATGATTTCACCCAAAAGTAAAAAAAAACCCTGAAAATGTGGAAAATGAGACAAATTATGTTATGTACAAGAGATGTATTTACGTCGATCTGTGGAAACATTAATGTTGACGTCGAAATGTTAAAATGATTATTTAACTATGTCAACATATTTTTTTGCAAATATATTTAATTTATTCAATTACACATCGACAAAATTCAGAAATTCGTCCAATTATTTCCTTGTTAAACTTTAGACAAATGAACATTGTTTTAAATGGACAAAATATTCACTTCTCGTTTACTTTGCAAAGTGATTCTTAATGTCTTTCTTCTGAGTGTTCGAATACGGACATTTTCAGAAAATTAAGTCATTGTGGGGGTGGGGGTGGGGGTGGGGGTAGGGGTGGGTTGGACATGGAGGGGCGGGTACAGACAAGGCAAGACTCCTAACTGTACATCAGAAACAACAGAAACATGTACACTGGAGCAAAGTGTCACGTGTGCTTCTTTTTGGTTATAACTAAAGAGTGCTCCTTGTATACCTCCCGCCCCGCCCTGCCCCTCCCCCTCCCAGACCACCTGTTGCATTTAGTCTTCTTGGACACTGAGCCACACCTCTCCTTTATCCTCTACAGCCATATGACGAAATTCTGATAAATTCTGACTTCTATCAATTATACACGTAATTTCATTAATAACATTTTGTATCGTTAATAATGCAAATCTTAAAAAATGGTTTATATAGATATGTTAGTCTACATATCATACCGTAGTTGTAGGGTTAATCAGAAATACAAGATTGTTTGCTTGATGTCCAGAAAGACAACTAAATGCTCACTTCAGAGAACTCTTGGCGTGACATTTTGAGTCTCACCCTTAAAAGTAAACTTAAATTAAAAATAGCTTATTAAATTTCAAAAGTTTAAGCTGATAGGCCATAATACGAATCTTGCTGTTATCCACCCTTAACCGAGGACACCAAGTTTTAACCCTGACTGGCCAAAATGATTTACCGCTTAATTAATTTGATTAATTTTTAAATTATCATATTGTTATAACCTCTGGATCGATAATAAATTTAACTTATTGTAATTTTATTACATGAGACAAAAGTTTGATTCTCCAATCTATTTTTAAAAGGTATATTCAAACAATTGTGGTATAAATGATTTAGAATGGTAAAAGACCAGCTCTACCCTATCACAAAAGGGAGAGAGAAAAAACAGGAAAAGATAAAGAGAAACATTTAGTTATATTTTTACCATAACATCATTCTTGTTGTCTAGTATATTCTTACGAAACTTCATACTCATGCGGTCTGATAGCGACTTACCGCAAGAATGTGTACAAATACACCGCATGCACTTATATTATTAAAAGATTCCATCTTCAAGATAACATATAATCCAAATATATATCCATTAAGTTAGTTCCATTATCTTGGCTGACGGTGTCCTTGATGTGTTTCCGAATATAATTACACAGACCAGGAATTGTAATTTTTATGGGTGAATCAATACCTCAACATATCCTGCTTGTAATCTTAACTGCTTTGCGTTAAGGAACGTTACTGAACAATGGTGTTCAAAACTCCCGCTAAATTCAAATACTCCAACAACATCGGTGGGACAAAAACATGACGTCATATGCTACCCTCAAGATAACCAATCATAGCACACGATACAATGATATCGGAGAAGCTACCTGTTTTGAAAGGTTCGGGTCAACTATTTTCCAGAATCAGTGTCTGTTATATCTGAAGAGATATGAGGTCAACAGCGGTATCGTAGAGGAAATGTTTACGAGTCCCCAAAACAAACTTCTTTACAGACCCCCCAAAAAAAGAAAAAAGAAAATATAATAACTTTACTGTAATTGTTGTCTGGTAGATACACAAACTGTTCTAAATCAAGGAAAACTCATCCGTACAGTTGTTGTCAACGTAGAAACTATTTTGAACACCAAATGACAGCTGAAAGTGGTGATAACGAAACAGCGACAAAACATGCCATGAAAGTAAGAGGAGGGGGGGGGGGGGTGATTGAATGTGGGGGTGGGTTGGGGTTTTAGGGAGGGGTGGTTAGATGTGGTAGTAGGAGAAAGAGAAGGACAACGATGTTATATGAGTTGAAATGTTACACAATCCTATTTGACGGTTGTGACGTTATGCCTTATTCGGCGAGCGGATGAAAGCATAATCACGTAGTGATTTCTATGTGACAAATTGATACCACATGATTAAGAAAAAATAACATAAGATATGATATAACTAAGGCACCTTTTGTTATAAGTATCCCCCCACCCCCATCACCGACATGTCCCTTTGTTCTAGTTACTGTCATATATAGTTCATTAAACTACACATGATATAACAGCATGGAAGCAGGGAGAGGGATGGAGGGGGGGGGGGGTTCGTAGCGATGACAGAAAGCAAAATGGGGTGGAGGGGAAGAGAAATTTGACTGTGGGATCCCTCGCATGAAAAATGAGATATTATAATTGAAGTTAGATGATGAATTGGTTACAAGCTGCCTGTTGATGCAAAACAGGAAACAGGAACTGAAAGATACCTGTAAAATACATGAAAGCATAATTATGTAATTTTGCTCCACCAAAGTTGCACCACGAACTATAGAAGCAGTTAACAATTCAAGGGATTGTCATTGAAAGAAAGTATTACGTTAAATTTATGAGACACATCACACAAGCATGTTCTTTATTGTAATAAACAGCATATCACCAGCCAACTATTTGAACCATGTTTAGTTATGTATGAATCTGAAATATCCTGCCCACGAATCAAATGTCGGTTTATTCGGTAGGCAGATGGTACAAGTGCCTATAGGGATCTTCAAGGCTAATGGGCTTGGTTAACACTTTCAGTCAAGACATCCAACCTTAATTTTTTAGGTTATGCCTGTAAAACTTTATAGGGCCAAGGCAATTATTATATGATACCTTAGAACGCCAAAGGGGTGTGGCAGTATCATGACGTTTTTACATCACACAGCAAAGCAGTAACTAAATGCGAAGTTTATTTATCATTCAGTATGTCATGACATTGCTTGGGTCTCTGTTCGAACCCCTCCCCCACCCCCACCTCCGGCAGGGGGAGGATTGGTCTACCGGTATACCAGTTTTGAACTGATTCGACGCATGGTTCAGGTAGGGAGTTGTTAAGGTAGCGCCAGATTATTCCAAGTTCCTCTTGATCACGAAAGGTACAATAGTTTCGTCCGATTGCGCCAACTTCCTCTTGATCACAAAAGGTATTTTACTTTCATCCGATTGCGCCGACTTCCTCTTGATCACAAAAGGTATTTTACTTTCGTCCGATGGTGCCGACTTCCTCTTGATCGCGAAAGGTACTATAGTTTCGTCCGATGGTGCCGAGTTCCTCTTGATCGCGAAAGGCGCCGACTTCTTCTTGATCAAGAAAGGCACTATAGTATCGTCCGATGGTGCCGACTTCATCTTGATCACGAAAGGTACTATAGTTTCGTCCGATGGTGCCGAATTCCTCTTGATCACGAAAGGTATTATAGTTTCGTTCGATGGTGCCGAATTCCTCTTGATCAAGAAAGGTATTATAGTTTCGTCCGATGGCGCCGACTTCCTCTTGATCAAGAAAGGTACTATATTTTCATAAATTGGCGCCGAATACCTCTTGATCGCGAAAGGTATTTTAGTTTCGTTCGATGGCGCCGACTTCCTCTTGATTAAGAAAGGTATTACAGTTTCATCCGATGGCGCCGAATTCCTCTTGATCAAGAAAGGTATTATAGTTTCATCCGATGGCGCCAAATTCCTCTTGATCAAGGAAGGTACTATAGTTTCATCCATTGGTGCCGAATTCCTCTTGATCAAGAAAGGCACTATAGTATCGTCCGATGGTGCCGACTTCCTCTTGATCGCGAAAGGTACTATAGTACCGTCCGATGGTGCCGACTTCCTCTTGATCGCGAAAAGTACTATAGTATCGTCCGATGGTGCCGACTTCCTCTTGATCACGAAAGGTACTTTAGTTTCGTCCGATGGTGCCGACTTCCTCTTGATCGCGAAAGGTACTAAAGTATCGTCCGATGGTACCGACTTCCTCTTGATCGCGAAAGGTACTTTACTTTCGTCCGATGGCGCCGACTTCCTCTTGATCACGAAAGGTACTATAGTTTCGTCCGATGGTGCCGACTTCCTCTTGATCGCGAAAGGTACTATAGTATCGTCCGATGGTGCCGACTTCCTCTTGATCGCGAAAGGTACTATAGTATCGTCCGATGGTGCCGACTTCCTCTTGATCGCGAAAGGTACTTTACTTTCGTCCGATGGCGCCGACTTCCTCTTGATCAAGAAAGGCACTATAGTATCGTCCGATGGTGGCGACTTCATCTTGATCACGAAAGGTACTATAGTTTCATCCGATGGTGCCGAATTCCTCTTGATCACGAAAGGTATTTTAGTTTCGTCCGATGGTGCCGAATTGCTCTTGATCAAGAAAGGTATTATAGTTTCGTCCGATGGTGCCGAATTCCTCTTGATCACGAAAGGTACTATAGTTTCATAAATTGGCGCCGAATACCTCTTGATCGCGAAAGGTATTTTAGTTTCGTTCGATGGCGCCGACTTCCTCTTGATCAAGAAAGGTATTATAGTTTCATACATTGGCGCCGAATTCCTCTTGATCATAAAAGGTACTAAAGGTTTGTCCCATGGCGCCAAATTCGTCGCATGTTTCTGTTGTTTCAAGACTCCAGCACCCCCGGTTGGATCACTTGACCATTAGCAATTTATGCCCCATTCAGTCCGAGCATATGACGAATATATTATATTGAACGCTTTTGCTGGTATAGTTACCAAATTTAAGACCCAACAATGTGCAGTTGTAAAATTTAACCATCAGCCTCAGTGATAGTGACGTCTTAATTTAAAGTTAAAGAGTACATGACATAAATATGGACCATAAACAAGTGAGATACATATGTACACAGGTGAAATATATCATGAAGTTGACAAATAATATGCCACGAGCAGTTTCTAAGTTAAAGGGGTGGTAATTTTATCTTTTGACCCAGTTACACACATATACTGTCATACAAACTTACGTGTCATTTCATGAATGACCAACACTCTCACAATCAAACACTTTCATTCACAAGTATATATAGCTGTAACATTAGATTTAAAACTTCCGAGTTGTTGTAAGTTAAGCCTACATTGCGTCCTCAGATTGAAATGCATATGTTAATTTATCCTCCATGTTCTTTCCGTTTCATATATATATATATATTATTGTTCGATACAGGTGACAAACGCCTTCAGTGGAATTACGACCTTCCTTACAGGTTTCGAACCTCTGGACAAACAATCAGCGTTCATAGCCTAGTGGTTAGGGTGTCCGCATATAAAGCGGGAGGCACGGGTTCGAATCCCGGTGGAGGCTGGGAGTTTTTTTCGCTGTTCTTGATTTTCCAACTCATTACGATTTTAATTATATATATATATTCATTTGCCTTTGTCGTTTACCTCCATTTCATTAACATAAAGTCTGTTCAAAGTGTCTCTTTCAAAATCCGGCTTTAGGAATCACAAATGATTTCGAGTTGGTTAGCATCATGTTATAGAGTAAGGCAAAAATATAAACAGAACTAGTATTGTTCGATACAAGTGACAAACGCCTACAGTGGAATTACGACCTTCCTTACCAGTTTCGAACCTCTGGACAAACAATCAGCGTCCATAGCCTAGTGGTTAGGGTGTCCGCATATAAAACGGGAGGCCCGGGTTCGAATCCAGGTGGAGGCTGGATGTTTTTTTTTTCACTGTTCTTGATTTTCCAACTCACTACGATTTCAATTATATCTATATACATTTGCCTTTGTTGTTTACCTCCATTTCATTAACATAAGGTCTGTTCAAAGTATCTCTTTCGAGATCCGGCTTTAGGAATCACATATGATTCAGAGTTGGTTAGCATCATGTTTGATCTATAGAGTAAGTCATTATATACACTGTCACTCATGTCACATATGTCACTCATGACATTAAAAAAAAAAAATATGTAAAATATGATAGAATTAGGGCACATCACGTTATCATTATGTTTTACGGCCATGTCTTATTCTATTCATCCAATGAGAACACCGTTCTCATAAAATAGATTTTCAGACACTGAGGGGAGATGGAGACAAACTTTACGCACCGTAAAAGTTGAATCTATAAGTTTACATATAAATCTAGGTATCAAATTTCCCAGACGAAGCGAAACGAAACCAGAATACTTTCATTTTTAAGAAATGAAACAGCACTTGAACCCCCCCCCCCTCCCTTTCTATTAGGCAAGACGAAGGGACCATGTCAGCTATGTTCGTCTGATAGCAAAATTAATTTTGATAACTTTACATAACATTTAACTTTTAACCGCAACTACCATCAGTGAAGTTGAATCTTTATAGATTACATATAATTTGTTTCTTTTTTATTTATTTCATATTTTCACCAAAAAAAGAACGGTTAGACACAGGAGACCCATTAATCAAAGTGACTGGATTGTCTAGTCTAGCTCACAGATCATTAGGTCAGCGCCAGAGAAGAAGAAAAAACAGAAGAAAAAAATAGATACATTTCCTTAAAAATATGTTTTAGGACAAAGATGTTGAATGTCATTTTTAGGTGCTCTGTTGTTTGTATGAAATTAAATAAGAAAATCCTTTAGGCAGAACTATATAATTTAATACTTTAAAGCAGGGTTTCCCTAACTTTATCCCCCACGAACCCATGTGGATGTCAGAGTTGTCCACGAACCCCCAAATTTTCGAGACACGATATGAGTCATTATTAGTTATATTGTAATGAAAAAAAAAACAAGGGAACAAATATTTATTTGGAAACTTCAAGATCAGATCAGCTCTTTATCTTCACGACGTACCGTACTGTCATGCGTACACCAACTTCACCAAAGTCATGCGGCCTGTGTCTGTTGCATAATTCAGTTATTTATCACATGCACGGTTTACGGTACTACTATGGCAACATATGCGTATGGAACGCGAAAAGAGTTTGTCAATAGGTACGACTTTTGTACAGTACTAAATTATATGATATATCAGATTGAGTTCAACAAAAAGTATTCTAGTTTTGACTTTCAGAAACGTCTCACGAACCCCCTGGGATGGACTCACGAATCCCCTGGGGGGTTCATGCACCCCAGTTAGGGAACCCCCTGCTTTAAAGGATGACTTCAGGCGGAGTTTTAATTTATGATTATGTTTAAGTCCAAGAAAAAAAAGAGAGAGAAATTTGAGCGTTGTAGTAATGCTTCCATAGCTAATTCCTATTTTCAAGATATTTAGCTAAAAAATATGCTAAATCATTTAGAATGCTCCTTTAATGTTTACTTGTTGATGACGTCAGCCTGCCCTTAGGTGAAGGCCCCAACGTTAATGTGAATGCATTGTTACTCAACCAAAACATGTTCTATATCTTTAGCTTAAATACATAGAGGGGCATACTTGGATGACATTTAACCATATATATCCTTGAACAATGTGGAATACATTGATTATTAAGATGTTATTCGAAACCATAAAAGTCTTATATGTTTTCCCCCAATGAGCTTTAAGTTACATCTGAGGAACTGATGTTATTAATGGTCTGCGTATTAAACTACACAGTTCACTCACTTTAATAGATGAACCTCGACTATTTCAAAGGATCATTTATCAAAATTTAAAAGTTTGATAGAAGTGCAAATTGGATTGATACTATGGTGATTGTTAATGGCCGGAAACAATATAAAGCAAAAAATTGTGTCTTGAGGCATCCCTTAAATAGTTTAATGATCCAAGTCAAAATTTCTTTTTGATATGTTAAAGATTAAAAATCTTCACATCCTCTTTAGACAAACTAGTAACCCTATCCTATCCAAGGTCAAATCAATACACTGAAAAATAAAGAAAAAACAAAACATTATTTGTCATAGTGCAACTATGATATCACACCTGTTTGCTTCAAGTTCACTTTCGGTATAGCATATCAGATAACTTCAACTATCAATATCTCAAAGACGGTACATAGGAATTGAATGCAAATTTCACTAGAATGCTTAGATAATGTTCCTTTTTAACATATCAAAGGGAAATTTTGACCTGGACTTTTCTTTTTAAAGGTCAACGGAAACCTATGAACAACATTGTCCTCTTCTGTCTCATAGAAATTAGAAATCGTGAAAATAGCTGCAACTTCCATCAAAATCCATCAAAGACTGACCATTTTACAAGTCTTTTTTTAATTTTAATTTTCATTTATGAATAAACATGACCTAATTATGCACATTGTTGATGCAAAGGAAGTGACTCCCTAATTTTCTGTTATGTTATCCTTTTATTTTCACAATCTTCAAGTTCGTGTCAAGAACACCGAACACAGGCTGGTCGTCAAAGTCGTCAAAACCAGAAACGAAGTGTTTGACTGGACTGCATCTTCATGTTACTATAAGATATTTTTTGCTTTAGGTTTGTTTTTATTTCTCTTTCTTTGAGGGGGGGTAGGTAGGGATGGGGGGGTAGCGGTGGTAATGGGTATTCACCAGGGAGACTATACCACCTAGACTGCATAGACTTACAGACAGAACGTTTGCTCAACCAGATCTGCCAGGATTAGCTTATGAATGTTAATTTTGTTTAGTGGATCGCACTTAATATATTAAGGCTAAATGATCCGTAAAGCTTGTAATTGACTTCCGGTGGACATGGTACATCCACTCTCACGTTTCGAAAAGCTTGTTTGTTAGAAAGCTCATACTCCTTTCTGAAGATGATATAAATAGCTTTCTTGGAGCCATGGATTGGCGGTATAGATTACTCAGGCTTAATCAGAGCGAAAAAACAGAACATAATCAAACCAGAAATACTCCCTGAAATGTCCAACAAGACGACCGAAAAATCACTTTACAATAAATTGGAAGAAGTCGGCAACAAGTTGCATAAACATCATAGAATCGGTTAGCAAGAGCGAGAGAGAAAGAAAGAAAAACTTTAATTCTGGAAAGGTCAGCAATATCTTAACACAAAGAAAATATTTGCGTTTAAGTATACTGACTTTTCTTTGACATATTTTCTTAGCTTCCAATTATTCAAACATCAACCTTTCCTTTAAAAAAAAAAAATTATCGGAAACTACTTCAATAATCAATGTCCTTCTTTTACATTTGACCGCCACATGTACCTCTCCACGGTCCAATAACCTGTCGTTAATCGAACTAACCGATAACTCGGTTAACCAAATACTCGTTGGAAAGAAAACTATATTGATATAAGCTTTGATTTGAAAGAACGCCGACTAGTTTTGTTTGTCTTACCTTGCGAGGATTATAGACTCATTTGGTGTGTTTGTCTGTGTGTCTGTATAGTGCCTACACATGCACATGAATATACAACGAAATTGCCACCTGCAGTGTATATATATATAATATTGCCATATTGTTTTGTATACAGTTTGATATTTATATACGCGCCAATAAAACTTACAACTACGGATGTCATTGACCACAGATTCATGGAGAAGTGGTTATACTGAATTGTCAATGCGATTTATACAGAAAAAAAACACCTTACACAAAGAAGAATTAAGGTATTTTAACAGTCAGTTATTGTTTTAACTTCGCTAACATGCACCCACATCGTTACTAGAAATTATTGGACACATGTGTGCTTTTTAATTCTTTCTCTCTTCTTCCCAGGCACTTCGAGACGTAAACCCCAGCTGTCCCAAAGTGTGCATCCAGTTGACAAAGATTGGCTTAACGTGACAAAACAAGAGTGAAGCCAAGTTGAGAGATAGACGGGTGGGATGGGTGGGGGGTGGGAGGGGGGTTGTTTTGAGATTGTTAGTGTGAACGAAAAGGTAAGCAAAAATGATGATTATCGTATAACTTTCTTCGTACTGAATCCCCCACACCCCCCCAACAATCCCCAACATCCCCTCAATCCGCCCCATATCCACAACCATGCAAATAAGATTACATATACGCCTATGTGTCTGAAATAGGATATGGCTTCATCAGATTAATGTCAAATAATACCAAGAAATGAGTACATCTTTCAAGTTGGGTTCATGATAATTTGGCAAAGAAATAATCCGTTATTTTTTGTTACATAAAAAAAAATGGCTTCTCTTTTCAATTTGTTTGTTTCAAAGGAAACTGACATCAGTTTTCAATAAAAATTCATCACCAGAAAACGTTCATCCATATATAGTCAATTATACACTTAGCCTGTGTGACATTATTCGCGATGGTAAGTTAATAAATGGCAGGCCTAATCAGTATCAGTAACGTGAGTACTATATAAGTAGGTTACCCTGGTGATCATCTTCATAAGTAATAAACTTATACCTCAAACACAAAACACGGTACAGGAGAGTGGGGAGAAAAAAAAACAACACAAAAATTGTGACTTCCATTAACCCTAATCAGCGTGGACAACTTATTGGTTTTTCTATTATATGAAGACGCCGGAAATATATCTGCCGATGGATATTAATTACACAAGGAATTTCAATAAATGGGAAAGTTGTCAGATATATAGGAATAATAAGAGTCGACAAACTGACGCGTTGAATTAAAGTATTTAAGGTAACCAGTTATGGACAATGGTGAATGGTAAAAGAGAAAACCAAGCTCCCCCTCACCCTCGCCCTTCCCCGCCCCCCCCCCCCAAAAAATAAAAATAATAGTGGCTTCGAGTACAAATAGAAAAACTAGAGCACCAATGGTGCAGAAGCTCATACCTTTTCGAGCTTAAAAATGTAGGGCCCACAATCCTGGCCACACCACTGGCTATAATTCCTATTTCCCCCCTTTAAATCCTATTTTACCCACTCTCTCAAACAATACCACTGACCTACCCTATTAAACTTTCTCCCCTCTACTGTACCTGAGCAGACCTGAAGCACTCCTTGCCAAAATTTTGGCTGGCTGCCTACTGTACATACCTCAGGCTCAAAGACTTCTAAGAATCGGCAAGTGCTGATTGGTTATAGGGCTCTCCTGCTTACAGTTCAACAGTTAATAACAACTCCCAGTCCTGCTTTAATTCCACTAACAGCCTCTGCAGAGCTTAACCACAAATGTAAACAAACACTGCAGAGACTGGGAGACAAATTAAAGGAGCTTTGGCAAAAGGTGAAGGCTCAGATTTTTTTAAACAATGGGGATTAATTGTACTTAATTAACTTTTGACCAAAAATTATTAGGCATCACCTTATTCATACACAATCCAACAATCATCAGTTCAACTTTGAATATGATCCATCAAAATCGTGAGGAGATTGAGATATTTGAAAATATTACAAAGAATGACCCCCGATGACCCCCTAAATGACATTTGACCTCAATTTTCCGAACACCCCTCGTAACTCTCATCCCGAGGAACGTTGTGACCAAGTTTCATTATAACTGGCCATACACTGTACGAACAGGAGCAATTTGAAAATATAGGGCCGCGGCCCGGGCCACAAAAGACCCCTAGTTGATCTTTGATCTCAAATTCATGAACACCCTGAAGGTAAAACTTCCATAGTACTATCGTGACAAACCCTCAACATTGTACCATGGAATCTGTAGGAGAAGAAGCATTTTGCCTATTTCCACAAAATGGCCCATTACGGCCCACAGGTGACCTATAACCCCAAATTTCGGACCATCTCTGATGGCCCTATACCCAATGGTCCTTGTGTCCAAGTTTCATGAAATTCCATCAAACACTGTGCGAGTGAGAGCGGTTTTACCAATTGTTGACGGATAGAGTGATAGAGTGATAGACGCTGCACTGTAACAATAGCTCACACCAGCATGCTGGTATGAGCTAAAAATTGAGCTAAACAGCCACTTGACAGCTATAGCCTCTTTCTTTTATGTTAGGACAAAGTTTCAATAGCTCTAATTAAAAACCAATTAAAAACAATAATAAGAAGCAGAAGATTTGATAATGAACTGTTATACTAATTTACAATCGAACCAGTTAAATATTGAGAACAAGCACGCAAACTACGTCATAGCTAGTGTCCACAGGCATCTGTTTTTGTTTTTTCGTGATTCGAGGTCGAATCTCGGTGAATGGAGTATAGTAACAAGTACTAGCATATTTGTACACACACATATATCAGACGATAAAACTGCACAGTTATACCTAACATATTACTAATCATTGCAATGTTCTAACTATACAAGAGAGCCTAAGCTGCCAAAACACTTACGACACCCGAATATCTGTCAAGTTACGTGCAACGCAGGAACTCGACCACCGCAATCGATTATTTAAGCAAGGAAATTAGAAGAAAAAACCCACTTTCATTGTGGTTATTTTACAAACATTTATTTGATTGTAAAGACCAGCTACATATATATATTTTGTAAAACATGACTAAGATTAAAACACAACACACGGCATATCATCTATATAAAAGCGAAAACAAAATGCACTTTTCTTTCAGTACGTTTGATAATCTGGCTGTTCCTTAATGACACGCGAGCCATAAAGTCTCGCTTTCTGTCCTAGATTTATGCATTTATCCCCCCCCCCCCCAACAGTCACCCCATCCACCCCCAAAATAACACTTGTGATGTGATGACCATCAATGTCGATATATATAAATTCGCTTTTATAACCTATATCAGGGTGGTAGGAGCCGGGGGGGGGGCACTGGGGGCACGTACCCCACTTTTTTCTAAAATAGCAAATGTGCCCTACTGGTAAATAAAATGTGCCCCTTTGATGAAGAAGTGTCTTTTATCTTAAGCCTTTGTTAATTTTAATATTTTATTTTAATTATTTCTTTTTAGTCTATACATGCTATTTTATAAATGGCATCCCATACGTTTTTGTAGCACGGTTAACAATAAGCAATCTCAATAAATAGTAATGATAGCATATTAACACATCATGTATATTCAAGTGATATGGCCGGTGTGTATCGGTTTATAGCATAACGAGTGGTAGTTGTGGAATGAGAAAGTGCCCCTCTGATGTTGTGCCCCCCCCACACACTTTTTGGAAGCTTCCTACCCCCTGACCTATATGTTTATTATTCTGTGTTAAACGTGGAAGAATACATACGCTACTTTAGTACCATTATCCCCTTGTTTCTATTTTTTGGGATTTACAATTTACTATTTATCGTCCACAAAATGACGATATGTTTTAGCTTCGAACGGCCAAGGAATAATGTATTGTGACATTAAGATCAAATCCTTGTATACAACCAATGCTGACGTCACGTAAAAACATAAATAAATAGAAACTCAATGAGTATAGGTTAGAATTAGAATTAGGTCGGTTTATATATTGAGAAGATTATCTCATGTAAATAATACTTCGCACGTTATTCACATCACTCCATAGTTCAGTTATTTTTTACAGACCTATATTCGGAGAATGGCAGTAGTACATAGTCCAGGGTAAAATTTCTTATAATCATTTATGTTGGGGGGGGGGGGGGGAAGGAACGTAAAGAGGAACATATTCAAAGCATCTTTATATTCAACATTCGTTTTTTTCAAGTCACAAATAAATTTGCTCTTTGGACGACGATATCCTTGTATGGTATGTGTTAATATTTCCTTAGCTAATCAATCAAAGAAGTATCGGTATGCTAAAGTTCAAGAAAAGAATCAACCGAATAGGATTTTTTTTTACATAAATATAAGGATCTTCATTCCCGGAAACAACGATTACATTCTCAAACCGCGTCAATATCTAGAAGCGTGTTTGAATGTTTACATAAACTATTCGACATAATCACACAAGCTGTCAGTTGGCGGTGCTTGCAGGTTTGACGTCAACACGCCGTGTCAGTAAACTACCCCGGGACAACATGGACGTCGACAGCCAGACAAGGTCCCGAGGACAAGTATGCACATCAGACTCCCTTCTGTGCAATCTTCATGTTTCCTTTTAAGAATATTATGAACGTTCCATATTTTCCCAGGACAACTCCAAATTCTCTCGGTGCCCCTTATTTTGACCTCTAGCTGTAGCTGCCCCCCCCCCCCCCGCCCCACAACAGTGGAGGCCCCTTCTCTCGTCAGACCTGCCATAGAGTTGTTGTGTTATCAATATAATTAATATTAGCCTATTGAATTGTAACAATAATCTTGGGTGTATTCAAGCGATAAAGACTGAAATCATGACGACTGTTAAGTTCGTCGTCATATTTAAGTATCGTGCATTATCCTATAGCTTTATAGTAGCATCTGTTTTGCGATTATTTTAGGAAATTATTCAGTCCGGTACACTTGCTATCACGAAGAACAGTAACAATAAGAACGAGAACAACATCATCAACAGCAACAACAACAGCAGCAACAAGTACAACATCACCACAGAGCACAGACCAGCAAACCATCTTAAGTAGTTATGGTAACCCTACTGCCTATTTTCTGCCTTGCATCATATGAAGCTTGGAGCGGTTTTGGTTATTGCCTGTAGTATATTACCACTATACTATCAAAACAGCAACAGTAATATCACAACGAAAATTATCATTATCATAATCATCATCGTCATCGTCATCGTCATCGTCATCGTCATCGTCATCGTCATCGTCATCGTCATCGTCATCGTCATCGTCATCGTCATCGTCATCGTCATCGTCATCGTCATCGTCATCGTCATCGTCATCGTCATCGTCATCGTCATCGTCATCATCATCATCATCATCATCATCATCATCATCATCATCATCATCATCATCATCATCATCATCATCGCGAACGCCGCAATTTACCATTGTCTTCGCCATGAAAACAACGACAATATCATCCATAACATCAATGACATAAGTTGTTTCGTGTGTGCGTGCGTGTGTGTGCGCGCGTGTGCGTGTACCTGGGTATGTGATAAGCCCTGCATGGTCTAGCGTATTCAGGGCTTCGCAGTCTTCCCATCTCTGAAATCGTGGCGCTATTTGCTAAGTTATCGCTCCCTCCCTCCCCCTCCCTCCCTTTGAATATAACAGGTCGTGAGAGTATTACTATACATCTATAGCATGCAGTATCTATAAGTCAGCATGGTATTTCAAAGTTAGGTTTATTTCAAAGGAGGGGGGAGGGTAGGGTAGGGATGTATTCGAAAGAAAATATTTCCAAGAACAAAGAATGGATTTCCTACATGTTTAACCTTCAGTTACAAACAAGAAGATATCCTATGGGCTACATGCGATCGGGGATGTAAAATAATTGTGTGCTTATTTCATTTCATGTATATATATGCCTGTAGGCGTTGAACCTTTCGAGTATCAAGTAGATTCTTGTTTATCGTCCCATCGGATTTAGCTATTTGATGTAATACTTATTACATCAAATAGCTAAATCCGATGGGAAAGGTAAGTCCCTCCATAATAAAGAATGACTTCACTTAATCAAACAAAGCTATTATAGACTCCAGGCGGAAATATTAATTTTCTACGTAAGCTTATCCTTAAGTCCGCTACGGGCATAACAATAACAACTGCAATCTTTACAATTTGTAAGTTCAAGTTCGGACTAGATTTGTAGACCAACCAACAAACAACAATGAAACAACAAAAATAGGAAGCCGAGTCTCTTCTGGATCCACTATATATATAGCACTTCAAATGCTACAAGTGTTGGATATACAGCAAACACTGCCAATCGCAAAGAGGTATACATACCAACCTGCATTACTGTGAATCTCCAGAAATACATAATGATACATAATTATGATATTGAAGAAATAGATAATAAAAATTAATTAATAAGAATTAAAATCAAACCATCCTCGTCATCGTCATCGTCATGCGCAGCTTTCGAATGCCAGTACTCCCTACCCCTTCCCCCTCCCCGTGACCCTCCCTTTTCCTAATTTCCAAATTGGGAGTCTGCAGTTGATGCAGTCTGAGGCATATTAAGAGTATTAATTAAGTCCATAATTAGGTATAAAGGCTTGCTTGTGGTAATAATTACTCTTCAAATTTGTTCCCCATTTTTTCGTGCAATCATTTCACCCCGTCGTCGTGAGATAATAAGGAGCTTTAGATTGCACGACGCAGAGTAGTGCAACGGGGAAGTTAACCGACAGTGTACTTCGCCGCACTGACTCCCCCGTCATGTTGGTTTTGCACTTAAGATTCTTACTACGAGGAAAATGACAGTCATTCGGTTATCTTGGCCTGGTCAGACGACATATGACGTCACACACTACCTCAAGTTGTCGTTTTGAGCACAACGTGAAAACACCTTGACACCCGGTGTAAAAGGGACAACGAGATGGTGAAGTAGACGCATGCGCAGAACGAAAGACGAGACGTCTTTTCGTCGTAGAGAGAGGTCCGCGTAGTGCAATCTATAGCTCCTTAATATCTCAACACTCAACAACCACATAACCTTTACATGCGTCTGTATATAAAGTGCATTTTCTCTCAGTTATCATTGGCCTCACTTGAGTATAATGTTATCTCCTACTTATATAATAAAACATATCCCAGTGTAATCGAATCATACCCCACAGCAATAATTATGTAAGGCAAACGTTTGAGACCCATGCATTTCAATTTTGTTCACAATGGTTTTACTTCTGCCAGTTTGGGTCGAAATATTAACGTTGTAAAGTATACATCATAAACATATGAAGAAGAATAAAAAATGAAAAAACACGCCTCATTTTTGTATGATATATTCCTATAAGGATTATTATTATTTTTCGAATAGTGCTATACCCTCCCATTTACAAGGTCATATGTTTTATAATGTAAGAAAAAAAAAGCGGGCGGACTTTTCTATATTTACCCACAAGAACGTCTGGTTACAATGTTTTCATTCCACTAAATATCCTTTGTCGTAAAAACCACCGCCTTTCTATATAGTTGTGATGGAAGGCCAAGAGGAGAGGTTAAAATGGCTTCAAAAATTGAACCACGGAATGAATTCCTAATTTGGCAATATGAAGACACCGGCCCACCGAAATCAACTGGATAGGATAAACAACAATTTGTCTATCTCATCAAAAAGATGTCAAAACGCGTTTTTTTTTTTTTTTTTTTTTTTGGGGGGGGGGTTGACAATCCAGCTTAGAAGAATGTTTAAAAAAAATATGTATATATATATAGGTGGTCTGAGCATTTTAGTGGTGAGAAAATTGTAGTAGCCCATAATAACATCATAATAGTACACAGATAATACAGGCATTATAGCAACATGTTGAGACATGCACGCTATGTGAATACTAATTCTTCTTCGTTTTTCCCTAATATGGTTATAAAAAAAGGCGGGGGTATTTTATAGGTTTTTTTTATTATTATTATTATTATATTTTTTATATTTAGTTTAGTTTAGTTAAGTTTAGTTTACGTGTCGAAAATGAGGGTAGAGGTTGGTGGGGTGCTATGGTTATTTACAACGGTTTGGCGTGACAATTACCCAAATTTAAGGAATTTCGAAACTTGTAAGAGGAATAAATCATAATATTTGTGATCATTCCATGAAATGTTGCATCCAGTCTTGAACCAATGTTTGTTATGTTTTCCGCTATATGTTATCGTGTTCTTGTAAGTATGTGAAAGGACATACATGGCATCTAGGCTGGTGGTCGAATAACAAATGTTGGCAGTATTGCTAAAATCAAAATTAGAAGAAGAAGAAATGTTGTGCTTATACATTCTGCAGTCTTTTATAGCATATACATAGTTGCAAATACCAAAAAAAAAAGGGGGGTGGAGTTGAATTTTGAACGACATATTTGAAATTTAATGACAAGAAGAATGAAAAGGGAAGAATATTAAAAAAAAAACACACATGTTCAATTCAAGGTGAGAGTCTATAATAAGTGGTATACGGTAGGTCAAAAATCCCAAAAGAAATCTTGTGGTCTAATGCTTAGATTGTCATTATTAAATAAGACGTTTTACATTGGTTGGGACGGCAGGGGAGGGGACGTTGTATTTGTGGGTGGGGCTTATATGTCTATATATTAATTATATATCATTATTTGTATCGGGGAGTGTTGTACCTTGTTAAGCTCTCCAGAGTTTTTGTACAACACTTCCTTTCACAATATTATTCATTCTAATTTTTTTCCTTATATTTATATGATTGTAAATTTTCTGTACCAATGCTATATTCTTGTATATATGTTATATAAATATGTAAATAATGTTGTGAAGAAACAAATAAAATGAAATGAAATGAAATGAAACATAAAAGGGGTTGGTTCGGCTTTAAGCCTTTATAGAACGACCAACCTGTGTGATCATAATTAAGGATAATTTTCTTAACATCAGCTGATCTTAAAGCTGATCTTCGAGTTATCACGCCTGCAGTGTGCGGCGATCATCAGACAACTGGACGTAAACATTCGTGTATGTGACCTTTAACATGTTTATTTCTTCCTAGCATGGTCGGGCGGTTTGTTGACATGGCGACATTTTGAGATGAGCTCTGTTTTTGTTGTTGTTTATACTATCCTCGGTACGTACATACATACGTACATACATAGATACACACATACATATATACACACACATACATACATAAATATATAAATATATATATATAGAGTGAGCTAGAAATGTAATCTTCACCTTTATCCGTTTTCATTCTCGAACGAAATGAATATATTACCATGGTAACCGACTATACTTGCTGCACAGAGGTTATTCGCACTTTCA
Source organism: Apostichopus japonicus (assembly GCF_037975245.1). Taxonomy (NCBI): domain Eukaryota; kingdom Metazoa; phylum Echinodermata; class Holothuroidea; order Aspidochirotida; family Stichopodidae; genus Apostichopus; species Apostichopus japonicus. The sequence continues at coordinate 15,959,508 of NC_092563.1, read as the reverse complement.
CTCTCTAGCTACCTAAGGGAACTATACAAATGTCATGTAACACGTCGTTTGAAATAGTTATCACTTTCGCGTGCCACCTGTCGACCACTTAAAACCGTCGAAACTGAACCGTTCTTATTATATATACGGTAATTTTCAAGGGCCAATCTGTGGTCAAGATTATTGACATCTATATCAGTTGCAACTGCCAGGATCAGTTTCGCGAATTCTTGGCAAACCCATCGAACAGCTGAGAGGGCAATGGAAGGTGATAGAAAACCCAGCATGGGCCACGCCAAGATTGACTTTGATAAGATAAGCTTAAACGACTAGATTCTAATTGGATCTCACTGTGTATGTTTAAAATGCGTAAACTGTCTCTTGGGGTTCAATCATTTTCTCATGTCTTATGGGGAAAATATAGATATATATTTTTTTTCCGGGGCATCTTCATATATAGCGAATCTGTTAAAAAGTTGAAAATAATGATAAGAAAAGTCATCTTAGGCTTTTCAAGTCATACAATAGCTTTGGTATGTTGAGGTCTCAAAGTTGTTCAGTTCTTGAGCTGTATACATTCCGTCAACGTATACATATTAAATGACTTGAAACCGGGAAAACCGTGAAAACGGTGACAAGTGACAACATTAAAGCAGCGTTTTCAGCAGAATTTGGTATATTTTCGATATCATTCTGTAAACAACAAAAAAATGTTAACAATAGAATTCATTTTGTTTTACACTAGTAAAGTAAGAAGAGCAATTTTCGAAATATTGCTATTTTTATTATTTTTGTTAGTAATTAACACAACTATATGAATCAGATAGAACCACACTAACATTCACATGGAAAAAAAAAACGGGGAGAATTTCAATAAAGGTTTCTAAGTTTTGTCAAGTGCTATCTTACTATTGAGTAGTGCTCGGTAGATGGGTTTGTTCAATTTTTGATCAACCGGAAGAAGCTGTTTTCATAGAGATGAAGTTGCAGGAAAAAAATCGTGAAATGTTAGAAATACAAAACAAATCTGTTCTCCACTAGGATTCAAACACGAGTAATGTAATTATTCAAGGCTAAGAATTTGCATTATATTAATTAAATATTCATAACCAAAAGTCCAATTTATTGGTTGAGCAGCCTAACTGACCCCATTTCGTTCTGAATAAAAAAAGCTATTCGTGCAGACACACTTTCATATGGGTAGGACTTCTAAATTACTCAGACTTGAAAACCAACATATATTCGATGTGTTATCTCATTAATTAAAATAAAATTGGAATCGTGTCTATTAAACAAGCCTGAATTGTTGTTTTTGTCTAGGTAGTTTCAAGGTTTAGAAATATATGGGATATTGACCAAAATCAGTCCCAAAAACTAAATAAATGTAAAAGATAAGGGAAATGAGACAACATTGAGTTAATACTACTTGTGACGTTCGTCTTTAAGCAATTATTACACATTTGGGTCAGCAGCTGATATTTTTTTTTTGATCACATTAAAACTTGTGTTTTGAATTAAATTATTTGGAAACAAGTTCTTTATTTTTTTTGTGAAAGTCGATAAATATTCTTTCGCACTTTCCTGAATAGCTATTTCCTTCCTATATCTGCCCAAAAAAGGTCCGAATAATTCATCACGAAGACATCGGAAAACCAATGTGATTTTGTATCGCGTGAGTAGCACGTGCACACGATTGAAAGTTTAGTTCCTGACGTACAAGTTCAAAAAAATGTTCAAACAACATTTCAGAAATGTTTTTTTTTTTTGCAATCATTTTATTCTTTTTCATCTTCTTTTACAGGCTGACATTCTTGGGGAATGTAAAATTATTTGATTTTCATAATATCCTTTTTTATTATTATACATTTCATACAGGGTTAAAAGACTCGGTTATAGCTAACAAGCTAATCTATCCCGAGGCCCTGGTTACATAAATATTAATGATGAAAACGTGTAAAAAAAAAAAACGTAAAATGAAAATAAAACAAAACGTACTTCTGAATAATAAAAGATCATAAATATGACATTATTGTAACCTACATTAAATTACTTTACATGGAATCTTAATACGAAAAACTTAAAGCTTGCATTGCTTAAAATTGGCATAAAACATCCCGAAAAGAATCCTTTCTTTGAAGTACAGGCTGGGGTTATAGTTTTGTTTTTTAGAAGTTGACAATACAGTGAACGTATAGCCTATACGTTGGTATATAGGCTGTCAACAAAGCCACCGGTTGTGATCAGGCTTGTTAAAGTTACATGTAAGATGATAGTTTTTTAGTAAGTTTACGCGTTAGTATTTTTGCCTTGGGGATTAGATTACCAGACGTGCTATAGCAGATGTATTGGTGTTTTATTTCACAAAATATAAAAAAATATATAAAAAAAAATCGAATTTACCCATTGAATTTGAAAGCGGTTTCAATGTCAAGAAATAACATGATAGTAAAGAATAATAAAAAGGGAAATGATATAATTTGATGGTAGCTGAGATTTGGGAAGGATGGTTGTTATTTCTCTATATACTGTGAAAGGTCGACCCAGGATGCGGGGGTCTATATAAATGACTTTTACTTACTAAGTTTGATGTGACCAAGATTTTCGCTTTTTTAACATATGGGTAGCTTGATACACAATGTCTGCGTAGCTAAATTAATCTTGGGTAAAGTAGGAGACCTAAAATTGGATTTTTATTTTGGTGACCTGCTTAAACAAAGGGTAACCCTAAAAGGAATCTAGTTATATTGTTTGTTACATACTTACACGTCTGTTTGATCAAATATGTGAAGGTTAACTTTTCATGCTGCCAAATTGTGTTATGAACAATAACGATAAGATAGGACAAGACAGAACGAGCAAAGACAATAAAACACAAAGCAATACAAAATAAGATAAAACCAGACAAGAAAATGTTAAAGACGAGAAATATGAGAGAACGAGGACAGAATGACCTGAGACTGAGGAGAACAAGAGGAGAAAAGAGAGGAGAGGAGAGGAGAGGAGAGGAGAGGAGAGGAGAGGAGAGGAGAGGAGAGGAGAGGAGAGGAGAGGAGAGGAGAGGAGAGGAGAGGAGAGGAGAGGAGAGGAGAGGAGAGGAGAGAGAGGAGAGGAGAGGAGAGGAGAGGAGAGGAGAGGAGAGGAGAGGAGAGGAGAGGAGAGGAGAGGAGATGAGAGGAGAGGAGAGGAGAGGAGAGGAGAGGAGAGGAGAGGAGAGGAGAGGAGAGGAGAGGAGAGGAGAGGAGAGGAGAGGAGAGGAGAGGAGAGGAGAGGAGAGAGGAGAGGAGAGGAGAGGAGAGGAGAGGAGAGGAGAGGAGAGGAGAGGAGAGGAGAGGAGAGGAGAGGAGAGGAGAGGAGAGGAGAGGAGAGGAGAGGAGAGGAGAGGAGAGGAGAGGAGAGGAGAGGAGAGGAGAGGAGAGGAGAGGAGAGGAGAGGAGAGGAGAGGAGAGGAGAGGAGAGGAGAGGAGAGGAGAGAGAGGAGAGGAGAGGAGAGGAGAGGAGAGGAGAGGAGAGAGGAGAGGAGAGGAGAGGAGAGGAGAGGAGAGGAGAGGAGAGGAGAGGAGAGGAGAGGAGAGGAGAGGAGAGGAGAGGAGAGGAGAGGAGAGGAGAGGAGAGGAGAGGAGAGGAGAGGAGAGGAGAGGAGAGGAGAGGAGAGGAGAGGAGAGGTAGTGAAATATAAGTATGAAACAGACAAGAGAAGTTAATAAGGGTAAAAGCAAAAGCAACCGAAAACACACAACAAGATATGTTAGAGTAAATGGGTTAGGAAAGAAGGCAAAGAAGAGAAGGAGAGAAAGGGGAGAGGAGAGGAAGAGAAGAAATTATTATGAAACAGACAAGATAAGATTAGACTGGACAGTAAGAAATCTGAGAAGATGATAGAACAAGGAGATAGGAGAGGAAAGAGGGGGTGGGTTGGGAGAGAAGAGATAGCAGATTGACACAGATTAGATAGGACAATGACAGTACAAGCACAGACAATGCAACACAAGACCAGACTACAAGGAGACCCAAACGGACCTATAGGCGATCACAAGTTATGTTACGAACTACAAGTGATTTTGGTGGCATGTTACATGCAAGAGTTGTAATCTATCTTCAGAATGCTAATATTCTTCGTGAGTGATTCTATAGTTGTTGTTATTGTAAACCTTAGTATCCTTATTCTGAAGAAAACAGAAGATATAATATTGAAAGTTAGTCGCAAATAAACAGATCATGATTCCATCACAAAAGAAGAAAAAACTGGAGCTTTAAAATTTAAAGGTTTGTAAGTAAAGAAGGGAACAGATATTTCCTTGTACAACTTATGATTAACTCCTTCACAGCTGGTTTAGAGTTTGTCAGACGTGACGTATCACATTTAATCAAACAATAAGATATCACACAAATGAGCTCGACTATAAAGTCATTCCTATTGTTAACCTCTTTTAATATTCATTTTTATTGTAACGTATTGATTCTGACATGAAAGATCATATTGCATGGTCTTTGCAAGTTGTATCGCAGCTGTAAATAATGTCTTCTATTACCTAACTTCAAAGTTAAACTTCTAGTTTAACGGTAATGCATGGACGCGGTATGTACGAACATAATGTACACCATTATGAACGGCTTCCGTGTACCATATAGCGGTCAGTGCCGTTAAATGCTTACGTCACCATACATCACTTTACGTAGCTGGGATATATCGACAAAGTATGTTATTTACTTTAATGGCTATCAAAGATACTACAGAATGTCCGAAAAAGGATATGAATGGTGATATTAAAGCCTCTACGTTACTGACTAAATTTTGCGTATAATTCTGAACTTCTGAACGAGACTTGTAATAGTTGCATGCAGGAGCGGCCGGAGCCAGTAGCGATGATGGTGTGTGAGTGGGGAGGGGTGGGGTGGTGGTTGGTACACAGGGGCACGTGTATTCACCGACCTTCGACCCCTTTCATACTTAAGAATTCACCATGTTTTCTGTTAGTGCAAAGTACCATTTTTACAAATTTTGTAAATACTTAAAAAAAGTGTTCTTTCTCTTAAAAAAAGTTTCATACACTTAATCGTAAAGGACTCTGATGTACGGATGCCTAGAAGATCCATGTTGTCTGGACGTTTTCATGTACTTTTGTCGCGGTCCCCTCGAATCAAAATCATACGCTCTAATGCCCCCTCTTACCCTAACCGTCTCCCCCTCGCCGACTCATTCTCCTTCCACCACTCCAGACTATAACCACATGTTTCAAACCCCTCCAAAATTTAATGAAGAAACATAGTATACAATATTAGACCTTTCACAAATGTTCTCACGTTAATATAAGGGAGGAGTAAGGCTATATGGTTCCCCACACCCCATCCATTGAAACATGTTTGGAACAGCGACCCTGGTGACAATCCAACCTATATATATATATATATATATATATATAGATATATATATATAGATATAGATATATATCAAGCGCGTATCCAGGATTTTCTAACCCGGGGGGGGGGGGGGGGGCGCGAATTACTATCTAAGCGGAGCGCCACCATCGGTTGGCGCGGAGCGTACAAGAAAATTTCTGGTTTTGATACCCCCAGATCACCGGAAATGACACTTCTTGAAAATGACCAACCAAATGTACACTTTTGCCTGAGAACCAAGTATTTCTCATTTCTCAATTTTTTTTCCATCCATAACCTTTTTGAAGATTGTCACCAGTCACACATCATGTTCGACCTCATTGCATGTCCTATGGATCATTGCTTTTGTAGGCGATTCTACGTCACGGCCCACAATATCCGAAAGCCCTCACTTTTCAAGGTTTTAAGCCCATTATTTGTTGAGAATTTGAAAATTCACATTTCTCGTGAATAAAAATCACTTCAAAACATACCCATAATGTTGCACAAAATTCAATCTATGGACAACCAATAGGGAAAAACCTCCTTCAACCCCTAATAGACAGGTACAAATTGCACGAGTAGAGGAAAGTATGATGAAGAATGTTGGTGAGGAAATTTTCTAAAATTCCGACACAGTTAATTTCTTGGTGTAGAAATATTGCAACCTCTTATTATGGCTATTATAAAACTTGGTTGAAAGAAATGAAAAATAGCAGATATTTCCGATATCAGGTATATCGAAACCGAAGACTACACACATAGGCGTAGGTCCCGTAGGAGGCGGGGCTGCAGCCCCCACCCCCCGCCCCGCAACCAATTTTTCCCCATTTTTTTCGGGCACCTACTGAGAGAAAAATAAATAGCAATGAATAGCTTAAAATTGATCTCCTTGGTAATAAAAATAAAGTTCTAAGATTGGCCGACATTACTACTGTAAAAGAGAGTTTGACATAAATGGATCTGTATGCTTTTTCTCCATCTACATAAGACATTTGGTTGTTTACATTAGCATCCGGCGGTATACTGTGCTACTTTCACGGACCGTGCGGTACACGATGCCATGCAATGTAATGACCGATGCTTGCTTATATGATATTGGCATAGATATGTTGAACGCGCGCTTCGCGCGCGAAAAATTTTGGCTTTTTTCGGGCAAGTCGTTACAGCCCCAAATCCAATTGGGCTACGCCTTCGACTACACACATAGACAGTTTTTGAGGCTGTTCATCGTGGAACAGGCATTTCATTGCTCACTGATATGATGTTATATCTGCTCTTTGCTTTACAAATTCGAACAGGCGTGTAGCGAGTAATTGCCAAGGGAGAGGCGAAGCCTGTATGCAAACTATCTAAGCGAAGCGCCACCATGGGTTGGCGCGAAGCGTACAAGAAAAATTTTGGCCGAAAATGCCTCCCAGATCGCTGGAAATGACACTTCCCAGGCCTTGTAAGTTGCACCTAAGCATTGTCTATTTTGAAATTACTAGCGATGTCATAAAGAAAATTTGCTCGGGGGGGGGGGGCGGTCGCCCCCTTCCCGAAATGCGTCATGTTCCCGACGACCCCGTCGAGTTCAAGACCAGCCACAGTTGGTTCCATATAGCACAATTGTACAATTGTTTAAGGCGTCCATACACACACGCGTTATGATAGATCATATATAGTATTTATATAGATACATTAGTGAGAGAGGGGAAAAAACGTCAAAAATGGAGTTGTTGGTGTAAGGGGTAGGGTGAGGCGCACACCCCCTCCGTAATCCTTGATCTGTCACTGGCTACCCTGTGTATATAATAGGGATCAGCGCTTTAACTATGACTGTTCCTCTTTCTCTTCCCGAAGTCTTGGCTATTTTCTACTCCCTCCTTTTCTCCTTTTTCTCTCTTTTTTCTTTTTCTTTTCCCTTCCTTTCTCTCCTCCTTTTCTTTTTTCCCCCTCCTTTTCCCTTTTTTCTTCTCTTTTTTTCTCTCCTCTTTTTCTTACCCGGGGGGCGCGCGCCCCCAACGCCCCCCCCCCCCTGGATACGCACCTGATATATACATGCTTACAAGTATTGTTTTGACAATACACGATAAGTGAAAATGTTATATTCGTGTTTCTACGGAGAGCCAAACGTTCCTTAAATGTTCGTATGGAATTGTAACATGTTGATATCAAATTGGAAATTTATGGCACGTTTGGCTCACCGTATGCGCCGATGTTCCAAAATTATAGCATGGCGTCAATGCTGTATCCAGCAAGCAATGTTTACGTGACCAATGTAATAACGTCATGCTGTTACAAGTTTTCGACACGCTTATGTTGAATTTGACGTCATGTTGATGGACGTAATGTCATATTTTATTTATATTTCCCACATGTTCATATTATATTGAATTGTAACATGTTGATATCAAATTGCATATATATATATATATATGAACTTTGACACTTTACTTTATTTTCTCCGTTTGTCTCTTCATCTTATGTAAAATGTGAAGCTAATATGGAATAAAAGAGTTTTCAGTAACGAATTTTGGGAAAAAAAGGTAAACAAAGAATAAAATACAGATTCCAGAATACATTCCTCTTTACAGACAGAGAAGTCAGTCAATAACAAATACTTTTCCCTTTTGGAACAAACAAAGGCCATCTTGGCATTGTCCATATTTCTACCTATATAAACAAATTTTAGGGTAATAGTACAATCTTTATTGACAGCGTGTGGTCTGTGGTATATGGTATAGGTGTAACACGTGGGTCGATGTGGTTAACCGACTCGATAGGATGCGAAAAGAGAGATACAGTGCTTCAAACAGAAGCTAGTTGCCTGTTTTCATCCTCAAATTACAAACACTCCAAAGAAGAAGAAACGATTAGAAAGTATTTAACAAGATATTTTTTTGTAAAAATAATTGAAATATTAATTGAGAGTTCTGATCAAACTTTACAGCCGAATTTGATACAAAATGAACACTGAAATGAGATTGGAAAAATCAAAATTCTCAATTTACTTTGCAATATGTAGAAACTTTATTGTTCTCTTGCTGTCACGTGACACGTTAGCATCACTGACACACACAAGCACAAAATCCAAACGAGGAGACAGTTCTGAGTAGAAGATGAGAATAGTTGTGTCCAGTAACTTGTGAAGTTTCTGTGCATATAATGAAGGCACAGGTGGGGGAGGGCGAACAGATGTCTACACGGATAAGGGGGCGGTCGCACCACAAGCTGGCTACTCGGTGGGCCTGGAAATAATTGTATTTGCTTAGTAATATTCAAGACCAAAATACACACACACACACAATTTAATTTTCAACGATGGATATTTTCGATCGTAAACTAGGCCCCTCCATTTTGCAACGTAATTAAAATGTCCGTTTATCACAAACCTTAATTGAAAATAGAATAATAAATGATGACGAAAATAAACAGAGTTAAAGGGTATGGGAGACAGCTCGAGAAAAGACAACAACCCTTATAATTTTTTTTTTGGTCATCTTTCCAAACGTTTTATTTGCATGCATCACACATCCCTATGTCACCAACGGAACGAGAAAGCACCCCGGCGTTGAGTGAGGTTGCTAGCTCCAACTTGGGGTACATTTAACACCAAAATATAAGTTGGTATCGTTTAATAAGTTTGATACACTCTCCTTAAATAATCTAATATTTACACCGTCCTCTCTTTTAATGACGTTCCAACTGTGAAAATAGATTCCCTAGCGTTTACTCTTATCAACTATAACAACGTCCATATTGACCGTCTATACTTATGCTATAAGTTCTAACTAAATGCAGCCAATCAACGTTCGTATCCATTATAGAAGAAGACGGAGATATATTTCAGTTCTATGACACCTCAATGTGAAGCCAGTTACTTTGAGAGCCAGGGCGGACCCTTGGGGAAAAAAAAAACATCGCGGCCCTTCTCGAAGTCTGCATTTTTGCCTTTAAGTACCGGTACAGTATCTTATGAAACTGAACAAAATTTATTTATCCCATATTATATCACAGGCTCCGTAACGGAAAGCGGGACACGATACTGCTACCCACATACCCCCCCCCCCCCACACCCATATATGTTACGTCAGCTAAAAATCGGTATTTTTGTTAGTTTATGAATAGCTCAATTCCTCTGGATTCATCTTGCAAGAGATTTAGTTTACCATCATATAGAGTCAACTGTAATTAAGGTATCTGTGTGAGCTTGAAACTGAATCCATTGGGATCCAACTTGGGAGAAACAGTATACCAAATATATGTGTATAAATAGAGAGAAGGAGAGAGAGTCAATTGTAACTACAGAATTGTTGTAACTTTATATCTGAATCCATCATGGATCCACCTTTAAAGAGATATTTTACCATCACGTAACGTCAGCTGCAATTCGGTATCTTTGTTAGTTTATGAAAAGGTAACTTCCTCGTGATCATGGAACGAGAAAATTGAAGCTGTTTCCGTAGAATAAATTGCCGTCAGTACTTTACGGTGAGTTTATTTGTATTGTTTCTTGGTTAATTTATGAATAGATAAATCCCCCCCCCCCTCCCCCAACCACCTGCATCCAAATTGAGATATGGAATATCTTTTTCTAATCTCGTTGACATTTTCATTGTCATTAAAAATTATATTTAAAAAAAAAATCTGAAGTATAGATTATATAGATTATTTGTCAAGATGACATTCACTCGACAGATATAATCGTAAAACTAGGCCTAAAACACGATTATACGTTGTTTGTCGTCACTACTTACATGAGTCAAAGAAAATAAACTTTCTTTCAACATGAAACACGAAGAATGTTATGACACCATGTTTTTTTTTTTTTTTTCATCGAAGCCTTTGAATTTTATGTTCTTAAATTGATATATAACACCCTGTCACGAATCGAAACATTATGAAATTTGATGGTTGAAATCCCACGAGGGACATTTACGAAAAGTCTTCTGTAACTAATCCTGTATACGGTACACGCCGAGTTTCTTCTTTCTTACTTTCTTTATACTACATCCCGTATATTTCGTCTCTTTGTATGCTGCATGCCTGGGGGTTAGTATTGAGAGGATAAAGTCTTATTACTTATTGGCAGAGCTTACACGTTTTTGGTATTGTATATACCATTTCAACCCCAAAATTTAAAAAAAAAAAGAAATGATACAAAAAAATATAATAAAACTTATAACGCTTTATACTGTCAAAAGTCATGAATATTAGGAATTGACTTTTGCTATTCGAAGCTTTGATTCAAAAAGATTTCACAATGAAATGTGATTTTTTTTTTTTAACGAGCGAATAGAGAAGTATTCCCGTTGTGTGAGTGTGTGTGTGCCTCGGTACAATCCTTTGTGTATACATATTACATTCGTTTTGTCTATTTGCTTTCCACATCACGTGTTACATATATAATACATAATCTAAATATAAAAATGAAATAAAAATTCATGGATACAAACATGGTGTGAAGGAAGTAAACTAACAGAAAAAAATCCTGAGGGCTTGTCGAGAGCTTACTCCCTGAAAAAAACAAAAACAGAAAAAAGACAATAGACAGTTATCAATTAAATTAGAAGCACCAGTTACAATAACCCACCCCTAAGCTAACAATACCCATGTCCCAGTTTGCCCATGCCCCCAACTCCTCCATTTTATTTACATATCACTTACATATGTGGAATACATTCATGCAATCACCTAATATGTAATTATTATGATCATATTAATTACGTCACCGACCTCACTACAAAAAGTACGTCTATTTACAACAGTCAGATTTAAAGATCCAAACGGACACATATGAACCACATTGTCCTTATCACTCTAACAGACATTAGAAATCATGAAAATAGCTGCAACTCCCATCAAAATCCATCAAAGATTGGCCATTATACAAGTCTAGTTTGTTTCATGAATAAACATTAGCTATAATTATGCACATTGACGATGTAAAGGCCCTAATTTTCTCTTATGTTATCCCTTTGTTTTTACAACCGTCGTTTCAAGGACATGTACTGACCGCATGCAGGATTGTGGCCTAAGGTGACTTTTTGAAATATTTTATTGAAAAGAGGAACATTACATTATTATACGTGGGCTTGTAATTAAGGGGTAAACTTAATTAAGACCTAAAATAAGAAATTTTGATGAGCGCAACACACCAGCTCATAGTTTTGCACATATTTAATGAGTTTCCCCAGATTTATCAAAACTTCAAATGTGTATATCTTGGAAACTTGGGAAAATGTCAACAGATTTTTGAATGAGATTATCACACACAACACATGTATTGAATATCGGGACTATTTGGCTAGTTGTCCTTAGTACTTTAACCATATAGTTCGTGCTGACCCTAAAATGGTGTACAGACTCGGATTGCAAATCAATATTGCTGGTATAAAGGAGTTCCAAACCTTTACAGCCTGGTAACGTAATGAACTTTGTGAGAAGGGTGATAAGGGGTTCCGCCAAAACAAAAGGAAAACTGCACATGTCGGCCACCATATCTGTGTATGGAAATATTTTGCTCGAAGAAAAAAATGAGAAAAAAGGAAGACAAGTAATCCATTCTTACGGATAATATACTTCCGTCTGCCTATAATACCAACGCCCTTTGCAACTTGTGAAGAAATATACGATATGTCATCAACCCAACTTAGTTTCCAGTAAATAATGTCACCTAAGAATTTAGTTTTATTGACCCGTGGAAGTCTCTGGCCATTAACAGATATATTGGAATCGTTATATCTGTAAGGCAGGCAGAATTATTGAATACAATGTAATTAGTCTTAGCTATTCATTAAGTGAGAGTTTATGAGAAGCGAACCAGTCCAAGAAAATTGAGAGTTAATGGCAGATAGTCTTTTTCAAATCGTTTTGGATTATTACAAAAGAGAAAAAAAAAACTTTTCAGCATTTCATTTGTATTAGAAGAGCCACTTGTTAGAAAGATTCACACAAATGGGAGAAAAATGCCCGGAAAAAGCGGAAAAAGACAGCAAAAACCTTATTGTGTAGAAGGAAATCGTAAGTGAGATGAATCATGGGTAATGTTTGGAACTAATGTTTGTTTATGTTCATTCGACTGCTAGTTTTTTCCTAATTAAAAGATGATTTTAGCTACAAAAGTAAGTCCGTCTCTTTGCTGATTACATTCAACCAAAGATCGTTCCGCTAGTCGGTTAAAATCAGGATAATCTCAAGTCCTGTCTAATTTAATAGTGGCTACATCAGGATATGAACATGTCATCTTCATTGATATTGCATAAGCTTTACAATTTAAATCGTGCCAAATCAAGAATCAAACAAGTAGGAAAAACAACATTTTTTTTTCGAACAAAATGTGTGAAAAATAAAGAGCACCATTTTTAGTTAGTCAATTCACATCATATGAAATCACACTGTTTGCTTCAACTTTTCATGTAAATCGTCCGAACTTTAAATAATACACTTACATAGGCCGATAGGCATCTAATGGAAAATGTCATCGTGTCCCTGAGAATAAGTTCTCCTGTTACAAAACCTTACATCACATTAATTTCTGAACGTTAAAAAATATGTAACGAGATAAGACTCCTTGCACTTTATCGGGACAGCTGTCGAACTATAAAACTACTCGTTTAAAAAAAAAAAATAGTAAGCTTATCGACAATATCGTTTGCGCATTTGCTTGAGGACGTAATAAAAATTCCACTTTCTAATCATGTAATTTTATTCAATATCTTATTCCCATACATTGATGAGGATAAACTTAGGCCAGTCATTGATTCAATGAAGAAGGAAAATGTTTTGTGGATGATCTCCTGTTAAGGAGTCTATTCTTCAGGTAGAGGCAACAGTGACCTTTCTCTCGCCTTTAGTTATTTTTTTATACGTAGATCATGGACTTCATGACTCCATGCGTATAGATATAGGCCTATACTTTCTAGCAGAGTTTAGGGTGGCATGCTAATGACCTTTTCGTCTGATCGAGTCATTGGCCTCAAGAAAAGGGGAATGTTTTGAATTGAGAAGATCCTGTTAGGAATCTCTAGTGGCGAAAAGGGAATCAAGATTGGAAAGCCCTGACTAAAAATTACCAAAATTTATTGTTACTAAGAGAAACAACACAGACGAGACAGTAAATTGAATTGACAAGGCATCACGCCCCAAATCAGAAAATGACTTCAGCTTCTTTATTCCTCCGGGGAGACGATTTTCCGTTGATGCCCGGTTTGAAGATTTAAAGGGACCTCTTCATACGGTTTCTGGGGTATTTGTGGAACGCCAAACTGGACGTGAAGCACGATGGTGCCTTATCACTGACAATGCACTATGGTTAGGCATCGGGAGGGGTATATGGGTAAAGAATGAACTAATATATTTTCATAGGACCCGGATGGAGGACCCGGCAGAAATGATTTTATCTTCTTTAGTCTATATGGTAGCTTATAAGTTATCTCCTTATCGATCAACGGAGACAGAGCGCAACCTTTTCCGGATACTGTTAAAAAGTATTATTTATCTCTATGTCTCACAGAGCGTGCTGGAATAGTTACTTTAACATTTTTGGCTTTCAAATGTCTTTGTGAAACGTTTGTTTTCAGTTCTTACAAGAATTGCTACAAAACGGTTTCGAGTGTCAAATTGAAGGTTCACCCACATGTTTAGAATCTAATTATCTTTTATTGCAAAGGCGTGTAAAAATTTCGCTAGTATTTCAAACAATCATTTGATACAGTTATAGGTACACTGACCTTTGACCTAAGTTCAAAAATCGCGACGTGTCCAGATCCTGTTCTTTTAAATGTAGCAAAGTAACATTAAAGAAATTCTGGGAAGTTATTATTTTTAGAATAAATGGCGGTTTAAAAAAAAACCCAGGTTAATTAACTTGTATTTCAAACATTCATGATGGTTGGGAATAAACATTTGTGTTAATGTTGACATATTGATGTTTTTACTTATTTGTTAAGTGGGCTACTGGAATAGGCATGCAGGCGATATCAGCAGGGAATTATTCGTATATACAAAACCTTTCTTAACTTGATTTGTATGACTGCAATATCGTAGTCACAAACAATGCATACAAATAAAAAAATAAAAAAGTTTGCTTAACATTAAAAGATGATACACTCTCACAGGACCATCAAATCCGTCGACAGATGACATATTAAAACACCCTTTATCCAACCAGAACCATGGAATTTGTATTAAAAAAAATCATATTTTTGTTGTTGTATTTTTGTTACTGGACAATCAAACATCCCGCACAATACATAATAAGGTATCGTGCAGATGTCAAATAGATGCCATGAATAACCTCCCCTTTAAAGGGTAATTCCCTCACCGGTATTCTTCGGGGAGCATTATGCCAAGAAAACAACATTTTACGCTTCAGAGACAAAGTTTTGGACCACCAGCGATAAGGTGATACGGTCAGTGTCATTTATGTTATCATAATGCAATAAATATTTCTTTTTTTCTTCTTTTCTTTTCCTATAGAGTCTGAGTATGGAAGCCTTATTATTCACTGACATAGATGTCATATACGTCAATGGTCTGAGGAAGCTTGATATTACACCAATGGGAGGTGGGAGGGGGGGGGGGGGTTAGAGAATCGATTCCCCGGCGATGTCATATTCATTGCGAGATGGGTTGTGTCGATGAGGAAAATTATAAAATAAAATTGATTTAACATTTAGTATATAAAGCTTTCATGTGTTTTGAAGTACGACGGGATTTTCTTATCTCTGAATGAAGAAGTCACAGGCAGAGAATTTTGAAATTTGAAAAGGTAAAGTAAACATGAACAATTTTCAACATTATTTTCGAATGCCTCTTTCGAAACCCCTTTAAATTCACCCTCCCCCCCCCCTACCACACCCACTCCCCATCAATTTACTGTGAAACGAGACCATGGTTTTTTAATGATATTCACATGCATGCAGACTGAGACGGAGAACAAAAGACTGAACAATCAAAGTATGACAATACAGAAAAAAGTTTCGCAAATCACCACGGATTGTTATCAAATTATCATTATCTCAGATCATATATTAAATTTTATACGCGCTGGAGATCTTTAAGTCTCAACAATACTCCCACCCGATTTTTTTTTTTACGACAAATTTAATAGACATTTCTTTCACTTGGATGATTGCGTTTTTACCCACAAAAAAAAAAAAAAAAAAAAAAAACGAAATAAAACTGAGAAATGTTATATCCTTGTACAGTTTGGAGATATAGAAATATGATATAAAAATCGATTGATTTTATCAAGTAGTGCATAGTCTTAGACTACTTTTACTTCCATATATTTAGATATATATATAGATATATTTAGACGCGTCCGGATCAATTCATTTTTACGGGAGTCTGGGTACTAGAACTGATAACCATCTTTAATAGTTTAAATGACATGTAGTAATCATGTGCACCCCCCCCCCCCCTTGTACTTTATGCAACGTTAACAGAACATGAGCAGTGGTAGTGACAGCAGTTCACGTCAGTGTGACGTGGTTTATGGATAAAATCAGGTGATATCAAAAATAATGTATCAAGATTTACATGAGAAATACTTCGTCAGCTAGTGCTGAGCTCTTTAGAATGTGATCCAAGTACAAAAACTAGCCGAAATGAAACACGACCAGGGGTAATGTAGGTTTTGATTCAGAAATGATTTATAATTGATATTTAACATCAAAACGCGTCACTTTCAGGCACAGGGTACAGTTGACGCATGCGCTTTTATAGTTCTTCTATAGTTAAACCACAATGCTTTCAAGTACAGCCAAAAATCCAACCATCAACTTTAGACTTATATAATACCATAAACCTATTTGTGCCAAACAATTCCCCTAAAAACATTTAAGGAAAATCTAGTTTTGTTTGTTAGGTATCAGTGATAATTGGTGTGTTAGGAGGCGGTCATTTTTATCAACGTGACGTCAATACAAGAGGTCAAACCTTTTCATTTCTCCCTGTTTTTTTTTTTTAAGATATATTTCCAAGGTGAATTATAAACGGTGTTTACACTCGAGAAACCAATGCCAGTGTTAGGTCGTGCAGTGAAGAACTTCAATTATGCTACATTTCATATTTAGCATTTGCAAAATAATGATCTTTAGTACGGATAGATACATGTTGTAATAAACGAGAAAACCATTAAACATTTCAGCCCATGAGATTCACATGGGGGCCGGGGGGGGGGTAAGGGGTAAAACTGCATGTACACGGGGTGCCATATTTAGACTTGCTCAAGCCTAAGGTGTTGTTCGTGAATGGACATTAAAACTTGAATACCTCCGATATTAAACACGATTTTTCTTTTAGTTTCTTAGGTAACTTGTTCATCACACATATAACTTATGACAAAGGTTGGGTTTGTATCTCCTGTCATGAACGTACAATTATACTGGGCCGAGTCAATGAAAAAAGGGGGATGGGGGTGGGGGAGGGGGTCAGATAAAAAGAAGCTTAAACGTTACATTCTTGAAACAATAAAAAAGAAAGATAGTTGTATACTCACTAGATTTGATGAATCAATACTTTGTAGCTATTTATAGTTTAATCGCAGATGAAAAATAAAATTACTTCCTAGAACTTTGACTGATTAAAATATATTTCTATATCAATCGTTTGCGATATTTTTTCCCAACATTTCGTAGAAATACATTTAACCAATCTTAGATTGATATAAGGTAAATTTTGCGTGATGAAAGCCTAGTACGTTAACCAAGATCATGTTAACTAATTTCAGGCAAAATTGCTTTAATATTTTAATTTATTATTTAGGAATGTGCATATACGTCTGTCCAATTCCTTTAGAGATCAATCCCTTTTCTGACAACTTTAGATAAAAAAAATAAAATAAAAAAGTAACATTGTTTCATTGCAGAAATTATTTCGAGTTTTGACGATGTCTATCGATATCATCATAAGTCAGTGTGTTGATGTTCCGATTCAGTTTAAGGGTGTACAGTTTACGATATATCTTCATGCCTCAATTCGTCGTTACCATCATTATTATTTCTTTTTTCTCCACCTCTCTCACCCTCAACCTCTCTCTCTTTCGCGGAGAAATATGTCTTTCCATATAGCTCGTTAACTCGTTCATTTCATTGGAAAACATTCCAAAGGTAGGCGAGTGTCATTTAATTGTTCGATGTACCTACCAGTTGGACAGTGAGAAATTTACGATTCAGCCGGAACGCGGGCAACGTGGGGGCCAGAATAGGAAGTAATGGGGTCTGTGGATCGTGTGTTTACATTATTGAGTCCCATTCCGCCAAGTTTCGCAGGCTTTTTTTTTTGCCCTGAGAAAGTTTTCAGGCGTGGTTCCCAGGGAGGGTGATGTTCGACATCCCCGGTAGAAAAGCGGTACGAAATCAGCAATTTATAGGCAAGACAAATAAACCTCGCGTCTTTTAAGGCGTATAAAAAGACTTGTCAGAAATGAGTACCCATGAATTGTTTTATTAATTTTACATATCATCGATCGATGTATTATGAGTTAGAAGAGAGATAGAGAAACGAGAGAATGGAGAGAAAGTGAAGGGGGGGGGGGGAAGGAGAGGGGTGGAGAGAGTCAGAGATGCAAAAAAAAAATCCCTGAAAATGATAGTTCTTTCCTATGTATATATACATAATTGTCCAACATTCATGTATGTATTTTTATTTTTCGGCCAGTCGTAAACCGATCGTATAATCTGGTTATAATAGGCGTGAGAACAGAAAGAGCCTTCGTTTATCTCGAAGGCGCTATAAACCAAAGGGTCATAATTTAAAAAGCAAAGCAATTGTATCGTGTTCACTTTAGAAATAAAATTGACGTTTTCTGGCATCAATGTTTTCTTTTGTTTTTATTGGGGGGGGGGTTAAATAAATTCTTGAAAGTATCTTAGTATCGCCAAACAAGTTTTAACAAAAAGAAAGGGGTCGGGGTGGGGTGGGGGTGGGGGAGAAGCTTTTTTACTTTACCTTAAGGGTTGAAGGCATGCCAGAGATAAACTATGTACACTTTTGCTTGATAGGGTGTACATGTGTATTAACCTCAAATATGTCCAAAAAAACTTAATAGCCTTATGTTCAAACATTAACCATCTTGTTTCACTATCAATCTCAAAATACTCTCTCCCTCAACTTCAGCCATTTAAGTAACATATATAATACTTCTTAATGTCTGGGATATAATTTGGTCAGACGTTATACCTCCAAAAAAGGAGGCCTACCCCCCCCCCAAAAAAAAAAAACCGTTCATAGCAATTTGTCGAAAGCTAAAAAAAAATGGAAGCTAATCAGATGAACTTTATACCAACTTGGAATTCCTGATAGTGTGTTTTCGATTAACCATGAAGCACATAACCTGTTATGTTTTGTGTTTGTGTATGTTATTCGTTCTTGCTAATATACCCCTCCAGTTGCGATGAGGCATGCCATGACATGGCTGTAACCGGGTCAGTACCTTGACTGCTCAAAATGAGTTCTTTAACCCGCCGTGGAAGACTGCGCTATGAGGACAAGGTCATCTTATCGATGTGTATGATCAACCACTATAACCGGAAGCCATTCCATCCATCTACAACAATCAAGGATTTTGATTCGCGTGCCTTCTCCATGATAAAAATCTATTACAGACTTACGACTAAACATGACTAAACGTAGTGAACGGCCTTGCTAATGCTGTTGCTGCAACAAAAAAACAAAACAGGGAATCTCATCGAAATGATTGAATTCTTGCAATACTGTAAATATTTCATTACCGAGGTATCCTTATATATAATGTCATAACCAAGGTTTGTATGATAAAGATTAGATGATACGTGGTGTAGGTTTACATGTACTGGTATCATTGAGGTATTTGGTATAGGCTAAATACGTTATAACAGTCATCATCAATGACTATTTTTCTCACTCCACATCTCTCTCCACCCACCCCTCTCTGTCTCCTTTTAATCTTTTTTGTTTTGTTTTGTTTTTCATATTTAATATCTATCGACAAATCTGGAAGTGTAATCATATCATATCACCTATCCCACGTCGTGTATGCTGAAAGTGTAGGCTATACCAAGTTCTATATTGAAGCTAAAAGTCTTATTCTGACGGGTGCACACATTATTTGACTGCAACGGAATTCGTCCGATACCCGCAGATGCAGAAGGCTACGTCCGTTTTTTTCCTTTCAGTACTGGACACAATAGAATTGGCCTTGTAAAGGGCTCCAAATTTCATCTCAATTGATAACTTAACGGTATGCTGTATTGGCCCCAAATGTGCCAAATATTCAAATATGGTCACCTTTGGTCAAAATTCTTAAGCTATTTCTGTTTATCACCCTAGAGGTAATTTACCTCACTGGGACATTCAAACATCTTGTGTGTTCATTTAGAATGACCGAGAACAATTTGGATAGTAAAAACCTCCAGGAAAGTACTTTTTTTCAAAACTTCTAGCAATTACAGCATACTATCCATCTTGGAATTTTGCAAGGATCAATACTGCATTAAGATATAGCCTAGCCCTAGTTTGTATCAACGTTACATAGTATAGAACCAACAGGCAGCTCAAAAACAAAAGCGGTATAACGATTCCAATTCGGATTATCTCGATACATCGTTTTTGCAACATACTTTTATCATCAGGTCAGAGGAAGGTTAAATGTGGGATGATGGAGTTATAATTGTACCTTGCTGTTGACTCTGAGATGAGACTTACACATACAAAAGTGCAAAAACCATCACACTTTTTTCATCTCTTCAGAGAATCACGGAAGTTCGCCCCATTACATTCACTTCTCAAAGAATAACACTATATCGAGATCATGGCAATGTTAGAAAAACAACGCCGCGTCATTTCGTTAATCTGTCCACATGGGAACTATTTAAATCAGAGGAAGAGGAAGATGAAAAAGAAGAAGCGAAACAAGACACACACACACACACAAAAAAAGGGTGACCTGATAGGCTTATACGATTGAACAATCGAGTATAGGTTTATATTTCGAGTCGTTCACTTTTTCATGAACTCAATGAAAAAGAATCAATCGAGAATCAAACAGTATTTATATTAGGTCAAATGGATCATTATCTAATTTGGATGAGAAAATATTAAGGAATCCAGCAATAGAGTAAAAAAGAAAGAAAAAAAAACAGCAGCAGAAAACAAGACAAAAGAATAACTCAGAAAGTTTGAGGAAAGATTAGAATTATGTTACCGCCAGCTGTTCGATGCTGTATACTGTATATGCGGTACCGATTGTATTGACTGCACATTAACTGTGAGACATAACATGATAAAGAAAAAATAGTACTGTTATACACCCCGCACGCTATTAATAAACGTGTGGTGGGGTGAGGGAGTGGGTGGGCGGGGAATTGGGAAGGGGGTACCTCTATACGTTTCTGGTGATCCGTTTTTTTAACGTAAATGATGGTGCAACCCTAAAGGGTCTTTTTCTGTACCATTATATAACCAAGTCACCGCCATTGGCGGAACATCACGGTGAGGTACAAAAATATCCCGGATTGTCAGTCACTTATATGCTATACTTTTCATTCTGCATCAGTAGATAAATTATGACAATGTCAAAAATGTCCGACAATTTTATCATCTCTTAATTGATAGATGATATAGCCGCTATACTTGCCCATCTCCGGGCGACGAGAATATACGTGTGCCATATAGCCCATATACGCAATGGTGTAATCTTCCGCTTCCAAATCGTGCGGCTGTCTGTTTGTCTTGATATGAACATGCCCGTTGCCCGTCAACGGTAATCGCGTAATCGGAGGCTCTATATATCAATGCCGGGCACCAGAGGAGGGTAACATAAGAGAGGAAACAGCAACGATATTCTATATATATATATATATATAACATTGAAAGTTGCTACATCTACGACTTCTACACACACACGCACAAAACCAAAACGGTGATGCGAGTGCGCAAGCGTCGGCACGCGCTTGTTATTGTCACAACTTGACTTCATACAGCTTGCGCACCGCGTTTGTAGGCACTTTAATCTGATGAAGCAAAACTATAGCATGTGTATTCGCGTGTATCCGTTTGACTTGTCGTCTGATCGATTCGCGTAACTGCTTTGCTGTATCACCATGGAATGTCCTAATTTATTTGCAGTTACGATGTGCCTTATCAGCCGACCCTTCTACCCACTCCCCCCGTACCTCCCGCGTCACCCTCATTCTTTGGAACTGTTTAAGAGTGTACAATTCGTCCGGATGACCATACTAGATGGTGTCCTACAAGGCTGCGAAGGATACAGTGTCTTGTACAGCCTATACATCAGACTAGCCATGCTGTACAACTTGTTTAATGTTTTGGTATACAAATGTAAAAAGATAGACGGAATGACATTTCGAACCTAACAGGAGGATCCGTCAAAGGCAGACTATAACGAGAACAGATTTAAGGACACAATTAATATAGAGAGATAGACTGATAACGAATTTGGACCCATTGAACAATGAAAAGAGTAGAATGTGACAGAACAAAAGGGCAGTAAGATTGCGGACAAGAGGAAATGAAAAGGTTGGCGAGATATCATCCATCCATCCGTCCATCCGTCCATCCGTCACTCCGTCCATCCGTCCATCTGTCACTCCGTCCGTCCGTCCGTCCGTCCATCCATCCATCCATCCATCCATCCATCCATCCATCCGTCCATCCGTCCATCCGTCACTCCGTCACTCGATCCATCCGTCCGTCCATCCATCCATCCATCCATCCGTCCATCCGTCCATCAATCCAGTTCGTCCAGGAAAATAGCAATTTTGTTTTAGAGTGCTCAGATTTGGGGCCAGTACTGATGATCTTTAAATGAGCTTCATAAGAGTGTTTGCGCTACATCAAAAGAGCTCATACGCAAGCATCAGCAAATACATTCATTTAACAAAACAAATGGTCCTGAGACAGGCCATTAATACAGTACCGTCGATACGTCATTTTGCAAGTGGATGTCTGTCACCCCACCCACCCAACCACCACTCCCACCTCACCCCACCCTGCCTCTGACTTTCTCTATCTATCTTTATTTAAAACCCACATCGTACTGACATTACTCGCATCCATGTGATATCGAATTAAATGGATAAGGAAGGTTGACGTTGTATAAATTATTATATCACCGCAAAATAACTCAATAATTGTGCGATTGGGTTGAGGTGGGGGTGGGTGGGTGAGGGTTGGGTAGGGATGGGGATATTTATCTGATCACAATTAAATAATCACAAATAATCACAAATTTCAATTGCACTGAAGTATCTTAATTACATCAGCGTAAAAATATTGAAAAACAATACGTTTTGATGTGTTGTCCGTGTACAGATATATATATATGACATCACGAATATTGATTACAATTTGAGATGTAGTCCATCCTCTTACATCCGTTGAAAACTTTCCTGTTTTTTTTTTTTTTTTAACAAACCGGTGCGCTATGCTCACGTTTAGATTACAGATACCGGTAATCGACATTTTTGAAAGGTAAATTACATGTTGCATTTTAATTCCAGAAATTCCGCAGCCCAGATACTTTTCATATTATTTTCATGACATTAAGAAGCGTCTTGAAATTTATTAACACAATTGAACTTTTAGTTTAGCTTCGTGATCAGCCATACTAATATCAACTGTACTCTCATATTGTATTTTATTGTGCGTGTTTGTGGGGGGGGGGGGGGAGGGAGGAAAACAACTTTTTAATAATTTACAATAATAAATGCAAAAACACTGATTAAGCAGTTGAAAAGGATACTTTAACCGAACTTTCAGAAACAGACCGAATTTGTTTCGTGCATTTTGTCTGAAATTTGTTTACCATGTAGATATAGATTTTCATCACAAAATAGATCGAACTTTTCATGATTTGAACAACAAAGAACGCCGCCTTCCATTCAATTCATTCGTAAACAACCGTGTCGACCCGATTAGACAAAAGGTTATCAGGAGGGATAGCCACAGGCGTTTTCCATTACATGGCTTTCGCTTTCTTATTCACGATGAAACACGATTGCTTCTTTTTTTCTTTTTTTTTTGCATTACAACATTTTAGAAAGTATTGTCTGGGATCTGGATAATACGTTGTTCGAATTCACATGATGAAGGAACTGCCTCATGAATGCCTCATTCAAAAGCTACTGTTTTAGTTTCATTTATAAAAAGGAGATGCATCTGTAGTATCTCTAGATATTTTTTTTTTATATTTTTCATTTATTCATTTAGACTTCAACGCTAAGATCTGTAATCTCCAACAATGGTTACGTTGGTGCAATGCTGGGGTTTCTCTATATTATTAACGAGCCCGGATGTGGTGAGAGATATACTCCTTAGGCAGGGATTCTGAGTTCCGTGGGAAGGGAGACATGGGCCAACAATTTCAAGGAGGGCACAGTACGTGAATACTCGTGTGGTATAATTTGTGAAGCTTTTGTTCTGAGTAGGGTAGCAAAGGGGGCTTGGTGGGGAGGGGTAGTGAGAGGGGGGGGGGCAATGTCCTCATGTACCCAGCATGGCTATGGGGACCTGTCCTGGTCATCCAGGTTTGTAAAAAGCAGAAATATAATTGAACAGTAATAAAACAAACGCCAAGGCAACAAACTGTTTGTGTTTTTCTTCAACAAATCGAGACATGAAACATTAAACCTTAAAACCAACAAGCAAGTGGAAAAGGGCTTCGGCCGGGGGTGGGGGTGGGGTGGGGTGGTGTGGGGGTGGGGTAGTTGGGGTAGTTGGGGTGGGGGAGTTGGGGTGGGGGTGGGGAGGCTGCCTGGACCTGGTACCACCATTCCCAAGGGAAACCCCTCTATGATACTAAGCCCCACCCGGTGACTGTGTTGTTCACAAGTGGTATTAAAACTTAAAACACACAAGCACTCCTTTCCCTGCAAACGGCCCTAACCGAGATGCATCGATTTAGTTAGAACGTACCGTCGTATAAAGCAGCGGAGTATATAGCAGCATTACATGTAATGTTCTTATTTTAATACTCCCTATGGCATATCAAGTATGCGGCCAACATTTACGGAAATAAACTTGGGTAATTATTGAAACATTTTATTCATATAGGTATTGTTTTTGTCGAAAGCTTGTGTATGAGAACTTTACTTGTGCGTAGAGATATGGCCTTATAAAGGAGACATTCAGGAACACAACTCTTCTGATTTCCTGGTATATATAATGTAGATATAATTGATAAAGAAATGTGGCTCCATCAGATACACAAATTGGTTCGTAAGATAGATACGTGCATGCAGATGCTTGTACTTACTCTTGTTTTATTTTCATCTTTTGTATAGTAAACAGTTTGAACCAGTTAGATGTCTGACATCACACTGCGCTTAAAATTACAACATTAAACAATGTTTATGGAAGCCTGCATTATATTACATGCTTTTCTCGACAGATAATATCTGAAACGGACTTCCTTGTACGACAATGATTTTGACATAATCAGATCTAAAGTTCCATTATCGTTCATCAGGGTCAACCGTGTACATAGTCAACCATATCGTATAGCCCCTATATATGTATCCTGTATATATACACGTTTGATTTCTGACGTCATATATACTGCGACACATAATATAACATTTTGAAAGTCTGTACATCATTACAGGTTTTATCGTTACCGTTCGTCAGGGTAAACCATGTTTGTAGGCAACCATATCGCATAGCCGCTGTTTTAACATAATGTTCCGTATATAGGTTAAACTTTCGATTTATAATGAAAACTGCAGGCATTGTCTTCTGTTAAAACCATGCATGGTATATATCGATGCTGCAGGTTGTATCGTGGAGCTGTTTATAGCTCCATGGTTGTATATAGTATGGATTGAAAGTCATTTTGTACCTCGTGGACAAGATGTTCAATTGTATATATATATATATATATATATATATATATATATATATATATATATATATATATAATAGGCCTAATTTATTTTTACTATGTGTGGATTTCCTGAATGAGTGGCAGAGACCCTGCCAGGTTTAATCATCTCCTTTGTCAAAGCTACGATCCTTTATTCTAGTTCCTACGAAATAAAACAATTAACATTAGTAATAATAATCAAAACTCATAATCATTATGCGTGTATAGTAATATGACTGGATGCATGCCCTACGGCAATTCAATAATGCTTGCTGTGACATCCTAAAGTATATATCAAAATTCAAATTCATGTGCGATGCAGTTCACAGCTGCATTTAGCAATGTGTCACTCAAACTATGGAGACATGTAATATTAACAAGTATAAACCCGCAATCTATTAAAAGACTCTTCAGAACCATTCGGCTGTTTCCTGGTACATTAATAGGTTAATCAAATCTGAAAAGAAAGCATTCTACAGGCCCGTATTCGATTGCGTGGGGGTGTAGGGAAGGGGGGGGGGGGTTGTTAGAGGTGGGGCATGGTTTGGCTGTGGGAAGGACACATAATTTGTCTGATGTACGTCCTATGGAGGGGTCTAACGATGGGGTGAAAGAGATGCCCCCCATTGAGAAATGTGTTCTTTGAGTAAGAGGCCATGTAAGTGGAATATGGTGCTATCATTTTAACTAGCTTTGTGTATACCACTTTGCCTATACTTGGGTTATAAAATCTAAATCTTGGGGAGATAATTGGGGGCACGTGCCTCCCAAGCAACCCACCCCCTCCCCAGTGTGAGTGAGTGCTCAGCGTAGAGCGGGCCCGTATGGGGTAGACCATTTCAGTGACTACAGTGTTTATAACTATTATTGTCATGAGATTACATTACCCTATTTTTTGGTGAACTATCTTTCGCATTCCCTGTTGGTATCTTGTATGTTTAACGCCCGTCGTATTATAAAGTTTCGAATAAAACGATCACGTGATCAAAAGTACTGAATTGGAACACTAAGAACAGTTATGATAGGGCAATAGAGACGAATAAGGAGAAATTGATAGTCCACTCTTCTACCTCAGTTCCCCCCTTTCCTGTACTAGTCTGCTTCCTTACCTTACCTCTGGGTATATCCTATTCTCTAAGATTCAATTCCATGCTCCTTTACTTCTATTCCCTTCCTTCCCCTACCCCCTCCTCCCTTCCCACTCCCTCCCCCTCCCTCCCTCTCTATTATGCAAGTCGTCGACCGAACATGAATAGAAAATTACATACAGTTTACGGTAAAACACTTTCCTGCTTCTTCAGTAAGGATTACTATCCAAATCTGATGACTATCTGGAACCGTTGTAACGTTTTCATAGTTAAAATTTAGTCAATACAAGTTAATACGTATATATGGTATAGCCTATACATGTGGTTATTTGGTAACGTTGTACACGCACACTAATTGAAAAATTTAGTATAACGCACACGTAAGGAAAAATTAGAAGATATGTTATATATGTATATGTATATACATATATATAGGCCTATATATATATATATATATATATATATAAATTTATATATATAAATTTATATATATATATATATATATATATATATATATATATATATATTCCAACGTGTGCGTTACATACTAAAGATTTCAATTAGTGTATATGCATATATACATATATGTTTATATTCGATTTCAAGTTCAGCTTCCTTCGTAGTATTATGGTGACACACTACCCAGTATGGAACTATCTTTAAACGTTTCACCGTATGTGTTTAGGGCCTGTGATATGAAACGAAGTGCATCAGTCACTGTTCAACAATGTGTACATATAATATGGGGAACATCGTCATATTAACATCAACCGTATATGAATTACTGTGCAATACGAAGAACGTTAATTAACGATTCTATATTGCATTTATTAATGACTTGCCCTCTGCTAAAGTCTGCTATCTCTCTCTCTCTCCCTTACTCTCTCACTCTCCTCGTCGATAAATAAGAGAATGTATAATATATATAATATATTATACAATATATGAAAACTGGTATAAAGTTTGCAGTAAACAAAACGTCATCATTTTATGTCAGGAACCCTGCATGATTAATGGATACCTTATCAGGAAGAATAATATTTTTCTGAAAATGTTTTGCATCCCGTAATCCTGCTTAAACTTAAAGGTAATCTGTATTTTTTTCTCCTTCAAAATAGATTCCTATATAACCCCTACCTGTGATAGAATATTTCAACATAATACAGATGAAAAATATAAGCACAATGTCTGCGTCAAATTTTTTTTGTCACGGAAGATTGTTCACATATTTTGGAATGGAAATATTTCGGCTCTGCTTTAAATGGGTCTGCACACACATGTCGTACATCCAGATGTACAACAAACCTCAACACAAAATATACCAAAATGAAATCTCTTATAGTAAAACGTCACTTTGATCCAAATCGAACTCGGAAAATTCACTTTATATCATATGATGCAATCTAGACTGGCCAAACGCACGCACGCAAACTACTGCTTTAAGTTTACCCAAGTTGGTTGGGGGGGGGGTGGGAGATCCGACCAAAGATATTGTATTGATTGATACGATTCCCATATATAGGCAAAACCGGATCTTTAAATACTGATAATTCATATATTTTTGGTTTGTACTCAGTTTTAACTCTCCCTCCCTCTCTATCTCTCTATCTCTCTATCACCAGCATTTACATATATTTACACGAAAACAACGTACCAACATATCATATCATACCAACAATATATATACGACGCTGACACCTGTTGAATAGTGTACGTCAAAGGGCATGTTAAACAACAGAAACACAATAAATTTTGACGGTACCGTATGTCTGTCTGTTGTGTACGTTACAGAACACCCTTATTATTAGAGACCTAAACATGACAATGGGGAAATATGTCTTTAGTATTTCTGTGCCAAGTCGATATAGTTTTTATGACAAATGTACAAATCTATCCCGGAATTTTGGTTTAAAGTATTTATTATAACCGGGTTATCCAGATTTCAGAACCTAGATGTCAAAGGTCATAGCCCAAACTACTTTGTCGAATTGAGTGCTGTACTCGTTTTGTTTGTTTTTACTTAGGTTTTTAATTAATCGAAATTGATGGGCGTTATGTCTGGTCTATAGTGTAAACTACCTTAAAAGCGATTCTTCTTGTGAGATCGTTCTGTCCCCCTCTTGCTCAAATATTCTTGTGGAATTTTTTGTTGTTGTTGAAAGGGCCTAAACATTGAGCCGGATATAAAGATAGCATGCATAAACCTATACACTGATAAAGGTAAACACTTATTAAAGATACAAAAATATGAAATGGTCAATAACGTACCTTTCTCTTCTCCAACTATTGTGATCCAGTCAAAGAGAAACTTTTTTTTCAGACAAATTCCAGAATGATTTTATTTTGTCGTCAAGCACATTGTACAGTGATAAAATCCCTCTCTCTTTCTGCTTCGGAAGTAATATTCATCCAAGCTGTGGCATAACAAATTAAAAGAATTAGGTCGTCTTTGATGTTTGCGAAAGTTTTGTTGGTAACGTTTAAGCAACAAATGTTGCGTACTTGTTCTATTTCAATCGAGCGTTAACTACGTACGATATTGTTCGAAACAATTTCTCTCCGCCATGGATGCTAACAGCTTAAATTAAGTATTTTTCCCCGCCAAAAAAATATGGTGAAGATATAATTCTCCAAAGAAAAGTTCCATCACGAATCGACGATATACCCATTTGTGGGGTTGACTGATGTACTCCGGTTTCTTCACCAAATGTCTGAATCAATTTAAATATATGCAACAACTATACCATATATATACACATATATAGTAGTATAGTCTATAGTATAAGGATATTGAAGTGGTTTATAATCACAACACACAGCTTCGCCTTAACAATGGTGAGTATACAATTTCCAACGACTGAGACACCTGTGAACGCACGGTTCTCTTTCTCTGTACAGAGTGGTAAAATAGCCATTTGTTTGTGGGACGAACTTACCTTAAAGGTAGGAACCCACAGAGTCCTAACGTGATTATTCCACCACGTATGTTTAAAGTCTATACGATAAACAGTTTATACCCAGGTTCGAAAGTTCAAGAGCAGAAACGTATGTTTTTTTACGACAAAATCTTGTTAATGGGTTCAAATCAGTGCTGGTATAAAAAAATATAAAAAAATCTTTTTAGACTTGGGGTCTTAGAAGTAATTCTGTCACGAGCAAAACATTTTACTTTGCTAACCATGAACTAAAAAAAAAAAAATTAACAAAACAAATAATAAAATGGCAATATTTACAGACGTTTTCGGATATCCTCTGAACGTGTCGTTTATCCGATAATGTCTCTCTCGTTTTTAACCAAGATTGGTCAATTTATACAAAGTACTGCTTTTCAGTCATTATTTTGCCTTTCAAAGTTCCATTGCATTTCATAATTTGGTCGTGCTTCGTTTTTCGAAACTTTTCGACTAAATATGTCGTTTCTACTTGGTTGCATATACCTCACACCATAACCCCACAGCTTGATTTGTAAATAGTGAGAAATAATTTCACAATAAAAAAAATTTTAAAAATGGATATTCGTGTCGTATATATGATTTCATTAAGAAACAAAAGAAATAATTTACTTGACTGAAATGGAAAGTGTTAAACACTCACTAATTGATTTTCATGAAATATACCGAAAAATGGATGGAGTCTTAGGTTTAAGCCTTTGTAAAGTTTTGTTTTACCAACATCTATAGAAGGTTATAGGTAAAATATGCAAGAAAATGGTAAAGCATCGCCAAAACAGAGGTAACTTTGAAATTTTCGGTTGGAAACTATAGAACATTATCATACAGTTATATGGGCTTTGGTTCCTGGTTTGCACAGACGAAATCTTTGAAATATTGTAGGAATTGACGTTGCTAATTAAATTTAGAAGTTTGGAAACTGCTAATGTTTGGAGTTAACCCTGCCTAGCATTGGCTGTTTCGACTGTTGAATCTGGCATCCGACTCTCTTGGCTTTATCAATTAAAACTGGTAGTAAAGGTGAGAACCCGTTAATCAGTATTAAATTGATGTGTGTTATAATTTCTTATTCCCATGTGTTCAACTATTGACCAGATGCTAACTGAAACCGACGTACAAACAGAAAATATATTAAACACACAATCTTATGTCTAATGATTGACTCGAGTAACCAGAATATGCTCTAAAGGTTTCGCCAATAATTTCGTCCACATTTTAACAGAAAGTGGATGACACTTGACTGCAAAACGCTTGAAAAATCTGCATATTTTAACCATCGGTACAAGGTATACTTACTAGTCAAAAATAGGGATAGTAGTTTAGACTCCTAATCAGTCATTAGTTGAAAAAGCCTTTGGGTAATGAATTCGTCTGTTTGTCATTTTTCCACAGTAGCATCTACTGACAGGTCTAATATGTGTTAAGGGGGTTATAACACACTTTAGTTTATACTGATAAACGGTTGTCTCTTATTCACAGTACAAACTGATCAAGCCATGTACATTGGCTATGTCTGAATATAGGTTTAGTGCATCCAAAGGGAACATGAAAATTCAATTGATCTTATAATTACACCCTCCACTTCGAATTACATTACTATGGCTGAATGAGTGAGCTGAATTTCGCAGCCAGTTAGGACAAAATATTAACCGTTATTCCTGGAATTATGTAATAAGAGTCAGTCTAGGCATGTCGAGAATTAAGCTTTAAACTTGTCGGTGCTATCAGAAGATCATCAGTTTTCAAACTGTTTCATAGAGCTATTATCTTGACCTGATTAAGAAACATTTATACCCGACCAATTTCTTTTCCTGGTGGTGTCTAATTTTGCAGGAATTTAAGGGAAGCGTAACAGCTTGAATGGAATAAAGTACTTACTTATAAACAAACAAAAAATGAGGGGAAAGAGTTAAGGTTCTATACTTACTGCAGCCTATTTTACCAAGAACTTTCACATTAAATTAAAGACTTATACGGGTATCCAATTTCATAAACAGTTAGCTAAACAAGAAAGTTTTGCCAATGTTATCAGAATATTACTCAAAAATAGATTTCAACCGATGACCATCCTATAGCATCAACTATTACACATTTTGTTTTAACGTATGTTAATGATTGTGAATCTAATGTTCCTATTATAAACTAATACACTGGGGTAAAATATTTCAAAGATGGCATTAATCCAAATGTCTATTAAAAATTCGGATTGAAAGGAATAATGCAATGAAAAGCGTTCCAGTTGATGTCACAAGTGCAGAGGGTTTCTCATTGAGGAAGTAATTGTGATATAGATTGTTAGGCCAGAAGCTACGCCGGGCACATACCGAGGCCATTGGACGCCATTTGAGAGAGAAATTTTACTTATTAATTCGGGTTTTCCATTTTTTTCCGAAATGCATTGGACTTCATCACATATAATCTCCAACGACTAGAGACACTGTATAGTAACGTATATGTCATCTTGTTGTTGTTCTTCTTCTTTTTTCAAGAACGTAAATAATGAAAACTCAGGAAATACACAGCCACAAACCATTAAAATAAGGGTACTATATTTTCAGGAGCTGTGAGTAATTTGAAAATGCTAACATTTAGGACCGATTCACATGAAGGGGCCAAAACGTTCTCTGATCGAAAAGTAATATGAGATGCTCATTAAGTGTTGTATATGTTAAACTCGATGTATGTAGCAGCATATTATACAAACATATATAACTCTGACCATAAAAAGATAAGTTTAGCATAATTTTGATATTGGGATAACCGAAGACATCGTAAATTGTAATCAGTATTTAAGCAAATTTATTTTAATAGGCATCACTATCACAAAACAGAAGAATACAATTAAAAAATATGAATTTTAGTTCCGTCTCGCATGTTGCAAGTGTGGCCAACTGATACTTTAGAGTGAGACGAAGGATTCGGCTTTTATCAGCCAACTACTAACTTGCCGCATTATAGCCAAAGCTCACAGATCAGCCAAATAAATGTGTACTACTCAATGACCATGCGTATAGGCTTGTATTAATGGAATACGATAGGATATAAGCTAGGCCTATGTTGGGAAGGCGAAAGGGAAAATATTCTTAATAATGCTGAAAGCCAGTATTTTCGAAAGATAGTCCTATTTAAATATTTATTTGGTTATGAATGATAAATTATTAGACGAATTGACGTCTAGATTTTGTTATTATTGGTTACCATTTTATGAATTTTCTAGCATTTTTGAGAGCATTATTGATGAAATATATTCTGAAGTATCAGTATAGCTCTGACTTGGCATGCTTAAAAATCTAGAAGGGAATCTTTTCAAGCCTTACGATAATATGAAAACCTGGTGTCACTATGGAATATGAAGCCGATTGAATCTCTGGAAAGTATGGAATCTTCAAAGTGCCATCGAAATGTTAAAATCGTCAATAGGGCTAAGATATGATAGCTAGTACCTTTGAAGTGTTTCATTGTTGGTCTATACGGTATAGACTATATATTTTTACAGAATACAAACAAATTGTCGAATCGGTCTATTTAAGCTACTTACATCTTGCAATGTAAAAATAACAAGTTCCTTTATTTCATCACATTGGGATAGGGTTGAGGATGGGTGGGGGCTGATTGGTGGGTGGTGTGAGAATGTCTGTCAATTTTACAATGCTCTGCCAAATCAATCCTTCACTTACTCATTCACACAGAAGTGAGTATTTTGACAACCTGCAGGAAGTGAATCATTAATGATAAATACAAAAAATTAATAATATATATCCGCTCAGGTCGATTTTAAATCACATTTACATTGAATTAAATTAAGCTCTATTCTAATATTTTCTTGCAAATTGTTGAAACGAAAAGGGTTGGGGTGGAGGGGGGTGGGGGATACAGCCCATGGACCCTGTGTCATTTAGGGGGCCAGGAGGAAAATGGGATAAATAAGAATTATATTCTCCATTTTTATAATATTCTTAAGGACAAGTGGAAACTTTCAGAAGAAAGTCCCACCCGGTGACAAACTGCTTCTCAGAGTTCAACCAGATGACTTACCAAGCCATTGGAGGTACTTCCATTGATGAAAAGATATTCATATTACTTTAACTTCAACGTCAATTATTGAAATGACATGTCCTTTGTTTGTTTTTCTGTACAATATTTCAACAAAACAATTTGGATTTGATCGACAATTTGAACTTTATACGGTACCTCTTGTCTCCTGCAAAAGTTCACTTCAGGACAGTTTGAATTATTTTAACCTTTTATTTTTTATATATATTTTTTTATTAACGTTGAACTATCAGGAAATGATTTTACGACATAGATTGGAAGCCTAAAGAAAGAGAAAAGGGGTCACAAACGGTCTACGTCTGACAAAAACCTAAATTTATCTCCAAAAAAAAAGAAAAGGAAAGTGAACTGTTTGATTTCATTGAACATTTTATGAGGTTATGCATTGCCAAAGTTCTTCATTAGACCGTGCAGAGGAAGTGTGTACTTTGTGCATCGTAGCAAAAACAAAACACAAAAATCAATACCGGTACTTTTCTCAATTTACTGTTTTGTATTGTCTTTCTAATTTCCCTTGTTTAGATTAAAAGTTCAAATGTTCAAATGTTCAAATGTTCACGATTCGTTTTTTTTTAAACTTTTGGTGGTCATTTTTGTGTGATTATAGTACAATTAAACATAAGATAGGTCACCAACAAAGGATATACATAAAGTAAAGTAAAGTGTAAAGTGCTATATATATATATATATATATATATATATATATATATATATATATATATATATATATTTATATATATTTATATATATATATATATATTTATATATATATATTTATATATATATATATATATATATATATATATATATATATATATATATATAGCACTTTACATGAGAGAAACCTACTACATGGTCGGTATACTCTGTATCAACGCTTGCATCTTTCATGGATTTCACGTATCATTAAAACCTTCCAATACTTGCATTGTCATGTAATTCAAGCAGAGATGTTCCGCTTTAATATCTGGTTCTTATCTGGCCTTCACTTTTGTTCTTCGTATTTCCGAAAAGACAATCTTCGAAGAAATCTGGGTTTATGTTAAAAAAGGAAGTTATTTTACCCCCGTGTTGGTTGTATATAATGACCGCATGTGAGGGAAGTTGAGGGTCAACTTACATTGACATGTCATCGAACGAGTGTAATGTCATTTTACAGGCTTGTCCTGAAATAAGAATGATTCTTAGGTTTTGCAACGGGGTTTTTTATTCTCAGACGAGCAAACTTGGATCAAATGGTAAGTCGTACCAAGACAACATATAATATTATGTCACATGCACCGAGGAGTCGTGCGAGCGCCCTGTCAGCGGCCGGCGACAGTTTTGTCACGGGGCCCTTTCCTTAAGTACGGTATCCATTGCATTTGAGGATACGCTAATCTTTTTCCTTTATTAACCCTCCCCCCCCCCCCCCGCCCTAATATTGTCACGGGACCCTTAATGGACTCGTCCCCGTGACCAACATTCGTCATGCCGGCATGAGCATGCAAAGGGATTTAAAATTTTATTTGGCATCTCTTACATAGCAACGGCCTCATTTTAGTACATTCATCCTATAGCAGTTCGCAATTCCAACCAATCAATATAATGCAACTGGCCCAACCAGATTACTTCGGGTAAATTAAGGCCTAATTCGGCTAACCTGTTGGTTCCATATACTGATTTTATAAATACAGAAAAACAAACATGATAACTGTGGGATCCATGTTGGTTTTACAGCGACCATTATATGCCTACAATTGGGAAGCTAAGACACTATAAATCTCAATGTGCCCGGATTGGCCCATCGGTTGGATCGACTCGGATCCGGTGCGCCGCTAAGTTGAGATCCTTATGACGAAACTTCCTCTTGGTCGTAAAAGGTATTAGTTTCGTCCGAAGAGCCAAATTCGCCGCTTATTTAAAGACTCAAACGTTACCGGTTGGGTGGATGGTCTTGTAGAAATGTATACCCCGGCCCGCCTCTGAGGCCCATGTTGCTAACTAATTGGAACATTGTACGCTAACAGATACGTTGTTTTTTTGTCAATGATGGAAGTAAGGCCGTAGCCAGGAGTTCTGAGATGGAGTAGGACCAACAATTTTGGAGGGGCACCAACAATGTAAGGGGGAGGGGGGATACTCATTTCATATCCTGTAACTTGTGAAGTTTTTGCACACAAAGGGGTGGCACTGATGGGGGGGGGGGGAGAGAGAGTCCATGTAGTATTCTGCAATGGAGGGGGGGGGGGATGTGGTACCGTCCCATTGTGCCCGATCTGACTACGGGCCTGATTGTAGTATCAAACAAATGAAATAAGAAAAGTATATAACTTAATAAAACTATATTTGTTCAAGGAGATATATATTCTCTTTATATTCTTTCTTTCGGAAGGGAAGAAGAAGCAAAGAGGGTTTAATTGGTACGCCTCTGTTTTTTTCATCTTGTCTGAATGACTCCTTAATTATTACGTAATCTTGTTCTCGAGTATTTACTAGTTTGATATCTACGTCCGTGGCCTCTTGCAGAAAGGACAAGGTAATTGTGAATGATGTAGTTAAAGCAATCATCCTTCTGCACTTATACAACAACCGGTCAGGAAACTGATCCTATATGTTATATCTCTTGCACATTATAGTACGAAGGCTATAACGAGAGAAGGGAAGTGAGAAAGAAGGGCGATAGAGGGGGCGGGGGGGGGGGGGGTTGATATGGAAGGGTAACAGAATGGGCAAGGTGATGGGAAGGCTGGCAAAGTAATGCAACAAAGTTTACTGCAGTTTATCACTCAAAAAGTGCGTTTATCACTTAAAAAAAAGACCAAAAAAAAACAGTATGAGGTTCGATAATTATTCTATATATGTGATTATTCCTGCAACGACATTAGTGAAATTAGATTATTTAGTTGAATATTAATAATTTATTTTTCAATACCATTCTCATCATAAGGTATTGAGAGACATTGACCAGAATGTAACAATTTAATGTACAAGCATACAAGAGACACAAACTGAACTTTAACTTACTATATAAATGACACAGACATTTGTGAAGAACAACTCCACCTAATCAGTGAAGAGAAATCTTGCTCCGTATTGGGAGACATTCTCTAGTTTAAAAGTCATGTCTAGGAGATGTTACTTTGTAAAGTGCCACTAGGAATTATTGTAACCCTTTCATTTTTTCTTTGGTTTTTCTTTCCATATTATTAAAGGTAGAATGTATACCGCGTTGACATTCGAACCAATGACGTCATCATCAGTCTAGGTCTTTATCAAGAGCTTTAATATTTTAGATTCAGCATTTGCAATACCCATCTCCATGGAAACTAAGCGTTGTAAATAGATTATTAAAAACACATTAAAAAAACATTTAACAAAATGGAGCGAAACTTGTCTCGATTACGTCATCCTGAGACTTGATCAAGTCTTCAATCTTGTGTTAAGAAACAAACTAACCAAAAATCTCCTTTAGAGAGAACATTCCACTGGCCTTATAGACCCATCGCTAGGATGGACATCAACCACCATTTGTGCACCCCCTCCCCCTCCCCCTTAGAAAAGGAGAAAATAAATTTTCAAAAATCAAACCGTGCCTACAGACTTGCATTAGAATCCATGATGTTGACTTACTACTAAACTACATACACTGCTCGTTGTGAATGTGTCTTATGTGGGGACTTTTTCGAACGAATCAAAACCCGAAGTCCTGCCTAAAGAATGCTGCTGCTTCGTGGTGACATCGACACCAGATCCCGGAGCCCAGATCCCTGATCAGGTTCTCGTCTTTAAGTAGATGTTTACGACTCTCAAGATACACCGAAACATTCACTTGATACATCTTGAAAGTACACTGAACTAAATTCCCCGATATTAAATATCTACATTCACTTACTTACACGCTGTGTTAACAGTTAAAGGAGATGTTTGCGTTTGGTATAATCATATTCCACTTTCTCACTCGATTCTCTCGCGAAACTATACTGGTAACCATAAAAGTCTTCATAAAAAAGAAAATAATATCCCAATTTTTTTTTCCTTCTGTTTTTATAGGGGAAAAAAAGGAACATTACCCGGGTTATCCTTGGCAATTAATAATGATGACAGATTTTTTGATGTAAAAAAAGGCTAGGTACAGTCATTCATCCATTCTTTTTTTCGTTCGTTCGTTCATTATTTCATCCATCCATTCATCCATTTATCAATCTATCCATCCATCCCCCTACCCACCCAACTACACCCACCCATCCAACCACCTAGGTCTTTGATGGCGAGGACAAAATTATCATTTCAAATACGACCATCTGTTTTAAAATATCGAAACTCGAAACTACCGTAAAGTGAAATCAGAACTTGAAAGTGACCCACGTTAAGTCGCTTATGTTGTTTTAGGTCTACAGCAAATCGGCGATGTCTTGGACTTACCAATAAGTATGTCAAAATATAGACATGGAAGCCAATCTTTCCTGTAATCGACATGAAGGCATTTCCGTTTCTACGTTAAAAGAACACTTACAAATAAGCTTACTTTTTTCTCTTCTTTTCCTCTCTTTTTTCTACCTTTCACGATGATTTCGTCGTATAATCAATGACATAAAACATGTGTTTGCTTATTTTGAGGGTTATTAAGGCCGGCGACATAATATCTATGGATTGACCGATGACGTCGGTGATCAAATTGATTAGATCTGAGACTAAATAACCACACAAAGGTTACATCTTATATATGTATGAATATACGAGTAGAGAAGATAGAAATTGCATCCCAAATAATAGCAAATAATAGCAAATAAGCCATCCCGTGTCTGGAGGGAGATACAGCGTCATTTTTAGACTTACCACAAGCATCTCTCGCGCCGTTGTTTGCAATAAGATGTAAGAGAATGAGTTTCGATGATACCTCACTGTTTATACATCGAGACACAATACATGCATTGCATGGTATCAAATTATTCATATCATTTGTAAAGTGCTGCAAATCAGTTTTTTTTTACATACCTACACCCCCCCCTATTACACCCCGTGCCTTTGGGTTCACTGCGACCTTCTGTAAAGGTCGTCTATACTTAGGAACACCATAAACAAGAATAAAAGCTGTTGGCACTATATATCATTATTCTTGGAGACTGGCATTTGAGGAATGCACATTGAGGTATTCTTCTACATTAAGCGCAGATAATGGCAGGATGGAAGTTTGACATGACCTGGGTAAGATTCATCAGTATTTGCTCCAAGTTAAAATTGTTACGGATTCTGAATTAAAACAAAATTATCAAAAAGTTTTTATTGTGACTCCTCATTCTCCCATCCAAAGAAAGAGGACGAAGGACAAAGGACGAGGGACGACTGACGACTGACGACTGACGACTGACGACTGACGACTGACGACTGACGTATGGATAAGAAATAGAGGACGAAGGACGAGGGCCAATGGACGACTAGCGTCTGGACAAGAAGTAGAGGACGAGAGACGTGGGACGACTGACGTCTGGATAAGAAACAGAGGACGAAGGACGAAGGACGAGGGACGAGGGACGAGGGACGAGGGACGTCTAGATTAGAAATAGAGGACGCAGGACAAGGGACGACTGGCGTCTGGCGTCTGGATAAGAAATAGAGCACAAAGGACGAAGGACGAGGGACGAGGGACAAAAATATGAAATAAAAGGAGGTATAATGATGGATAAGGGATGATTTCTTGTTAAGATAATGCATGAACTGCATTGTTATGGAATCGTAGTGTGATAATAAGCAGACAAAATTGATCAAAATTCGTAACCCAGATACCTTTACAGGCCTCTGAAATAGGTTTAGGTCGTTTGAGCTATAAAATGTCTCTTAATCACCCTGGATATGTCTCTACATAAAGGAAACATTCGCTCAAATGCTTCTCTTTCAACCAACTGTTTGGCCTGCTCATGATCGACCTAGTTTGCTATCTCAGTATGTTTTACGTCATGCTACGGCAATTTCATGATATATTATTGTAACCAATTAGATCACGTGATGACGTGTGTAAATGACAAAAGAGTATTGGTCCACAAAGGCCATCTCACTATTACCTAAATAGGCATGATATACCACATACCGTGCGGCTCCTCGTCATCAAAAAGATACGATCGTCGTGCCCCTGTGTTTGTAATATGTTGTTACGGATTTCGTCGTCGACTTCAGGAGTTCTTCTTATTCTCAAGTGAAAAAATTTGAGATCTATAACTTGCAACGGTGGGGGCAAACGATAATGTAAACGCACAAAGACATTAATCAATGTTATCGCGACTTATAGGTCAAAGGTCACGCGATCGAGTCAGCAGCGCGGTCGTAACAGGTATTAGCCCAAATATGGCAAAAAATATTTCTCTCCTTTGCGTTCACATTGTAATATCAGCTAATACCACTAAACGTCTAGTCCTTGCAAACGAAAACAGGGAAGAAAAGTAGAGAAACTTATTAGTTCAATGTTCTAGTCCATCAAAATTCTCGAAATGTCATCATAACTTCATGACATAAAATGTCTACAGCAAATGTACAAAAACGGACGGCACACTAGACAAAAAGTTACCTTGGTGACGCAAGCAAAACCTGTGTGACCTGTATTTAGGCTTAGCTATTTTCTAGTGACACGTGACTGACATAGCCAAACCTCGATTATATTGAATTTAAAATCTTAGTACAAAATGACAAATACAATTTCAAAAAAAAGTTTAACACAGCTCGTGACGATAAGAAGACAATTTGTGCCCAACGCCTCATATCACGTTTTAAGATTTCACTATCAACCAACCACCCACCCCACCTCCCATTTCCCCTACCGAAATTATTTGTCAATTTCCTGAATGCTCAGAAACGTCCAATTTGATCAGGTCGAATCGACAACATGGATTGTTCTTGTTTTGAGTTTTACATAGTATCAACATGTGAGAAACAGAGACCACTGACTCAATCAACTAGTATAACAGACAGACAACTGTTGTCTGTTATACCATTTATACCTGTTATACCACATAAATTGAAAACGGACCCAATATCCCCATGTGCCAGGATGCAAAGCTATAACGACAGGGCGTGCATTCTCCTTATATCATTTATATGTGTAGCAAAAAATGCAGACGTGAATATTGTCTATATATGAGTGTGGTATCATGCATGGTACAATACAGTCTAAGCCCACTGTGTGGTGGAATAGAACATCGCAATAGAAGTAAACCACATTCTATAGGCTAGGTAATTTACGGCATTTGTCGTCGGTATGGGAACATTCACAGCACTGCTACACGAGGAAAACGTGAAAGATAGTAGTTGGCTGTCACATCCGTAACCTTTGGCCGAATGTAACTTCTATCGTTGTGTGTTATATATGCTTTCGGTATTGCATGATGCCTATGAATTGTGTGATGTTGGCTGATACCATACATGGCTTATATACACATTGTGTATTAGTTATAGTATAGACAATACATAGAGTATATATATTTGTCTATTTTTTCATGTCACGGAAATGTTTGCTGTTACAGAATGCCCATGTGATAAACATCGGAATTTCATGGCAGGCATTTGATCATATTATAGAAAAAAAAAGTCAAGGTACATCTGCGTTGACCCAAAACTTTCCAAACGGTTACACATATTTAACACAACTATTAGGCTATAGGCTATACTACAATCTTCCTTCATGTGTGATGTACGGGGTGTTATAGAATGGAACAGACTAAATGGACCAAACTTACGCATAAACAGAACTTCATAACTGCAAACACATTTGAAAGAAAAAACTGGCATTGTTTGATCATTACATTACTGGATATAACTAAAGTAAGTTTGACTGCCACATAAACGCTGGATGCATTGTATAGACTATCATAACCGGAAGTGTTACACCAGCATTGTCAATATACATTCTGCAACTCATGAGCATGTATTGAACGCAAGTAGGTATGGAATGAGACAATACCGGACTCACAAACTATAACTATCACAGCAAAGACTACGTTTTATCTTCACGACTTATGGAAATAGCTCACTATTGACACCACAGACCTAGTGAAATACAAACTTGCTGTTCGCAAAGTGCTGTTACCAGTCGTTTGATGTGTATTTTATAAGAGACGGGTAGCGTTGGGGGGGGGAGAGGTTAAAGGAGGGAGGAGGGAGGAGGGAGGAGGGAGGAGGGAGGAGGGAGGAGGGAGGAGGGAG
Source organism: Apostichopus japonicus (assembly GCF_037975245.1). NCBI lineage: Eukaryota > Metazoa > Echinodermata > Holothuroidea > Aspidochirotida > Stichopodidae > Apostichopus > Apostichopus japonicus. The sequence goes on along the minus strand of NC_092563.1, from coordinate 15,918,037 downwards.
GAGGGAGGAGGGAGGAGGGAGGAGGGAGGAGGGAGGAGGGGGAGGGGGAGGGAGGAGGGAGGAGGGAGGAGGGAGGAGGGAGGAGGGAGGAGGGAGGAGGGAGGAGGGAGGAGGGAGGAGGGAGGAGGGAGGAGGGAGGAGGGGAGGGGGAGGGAGGAGGGAGGAGGGAGAAGGGAGGAGGAACCTACTACATGCTGTTTTGTTTTCCTTCAAATAACATTGATTGAAGTGGACACAAGTGGACGCAAAGTGGTATTACCAGTCGTTTGATGTGTATTTTATAAGAGACGGGTAGCTTTGGGGGGGGAGAGGTTATAGGAGGGAGGAGGGAGGAGGGAGGAGGGAGGAGGGAGGAGGGAGGAGGGAGGAGGGAGGAGGGAGGAGGGAAGAGAGAGGAACCTAATTCCTTTTTTTTCTTCTTCAAATATCATTAATTGAAGTGGACACTGTTAGCAAAGCAATATAGTGTCTCTCACCTGGGATTGAATTCGCTTCAAGCAATTAACAACAAAGGTTGTAAAAACTGTAACTCTAAAACTGTATCCATACCTTGACATCCACTGAATTCAAAATTCTTAAGGATTTAAAAATTCTTACGGATTTCAAACCCTTTGAAATGATCTTTCGGTACACTGAAAACATATAACCTACATATTAAAGGAAATAGCATGTAGGAATTGATTGAAGATGAACCAGTGATGCTATGATTAGTTATTTATCTATTATATGACAATAAAATAACCTCTAAAATATCATAATTTAATGTTCTCTCTATAGCATCGTGCTATGAATACCATGTTCACACTATTTCTATCTTTCTCGAGAGCTTCAACAGGGAAAGATGCTTTTCCGGTGGTATCTATATTGTAAAAGTGAAAGGCTTGACGGATCTCTCCCAAGAATTGTAACAAGGGATTCCCCCATATTAATTTGGTCTATATAATTAGCATTGCCGGATGGTGATTTGCTGGTCACCAGAAGAAATGAAAGGTTATCGGTGTCACTGTTTTCCTGAACAGATGTATAAGATTACGTTGGATAAAATTACTATCGACAAAATAAGCTTTTGGCTATTAATAAAATATTATATAATATAATATTAAAAGTTCTTCCAACCGGAAGTACTGCATCGGTACATTTTCGACCAATCATGGGATTTATTGGCCTCTTGTGTCAACCAGTTAAAGTCATATAATGTATCCTTTTTGCATTTTCGGTTTCATTTCCAATTTCTTTTTTAAGATTTGACCAAAAGATTAAAAGAAAAAAACGTTTCTGCCCAGTCATAAATCTAGCAAATCAAATGATTTACATACACGATCCTCTCAATATCACTTAACACTTATAGGACGATAGCACTTAATAGGTGCGTTGCAAAATGACATCGAAAAATTCAAATGTTAAAGCACAAACAAACAGTGGAAGGAAAGAATGAATTCAGATTGACACGCACCTACGCAACGGTGTCTTTAACCAGGGAGGTATAGGCCTATGTGTAGTAGTTTTTCTATCGAAAATGAAAGGTTTTACGGGTTATCTAAACGAATTCAAATATGGGATTCCCCCATATTAAACTTGATCGAGTTTTGTTTTTGGTATTGCCGGATGGCTGTCGGAAGAGACTAACGAAGAATGGTGTTAACTTTATACTGAAAACACATAAACTATCGTTGGATACAATCATGAATCGATAAAAATAATTGTGTCGAAAGACTAAACTATACCTCCAAGCTGTTCTGTCAAATAAAAAAAAAACGAGAAGGTGCTAATTATCGGGTAACTCGTATCATATAGCAGTTCAATCTAGGAAGATGATAGCCTTCATCTTAAGCTCTTCCCCCACCCCCACCCCACCCTACCCATCCCTCATCCCAATCACACACACACGCACACATGTTTGTGTTTCATTCAGACCGAGGACCCCATTGTATTTTCCATTGTTCAAATCCACGTACCCTAACTTTAACAATACCCCATACAATAGAATTCTTCCGAGGACGTGGTGATTCTTTAGAAATCACAACCGAGGACCTGAAATTCTTTTGTTCAAGTCCTCGGTCAGATAGCAAAACAAACACACACACCGTGTTCATGACGACATATAACCATAGCCTAATTTTACTCTCCGATGTACTTTTGAAGATCTTTTGGCCACCTTTGATTTGTTATTTTTGATAAATTTCTTAGAAAATAATCCCTTGAACTTTTTGAAAATGTTAAAAGTATCTTACACCCTTATTGACTCACATCAGGTTATCGAAGAGTGTTAAAATTAGACAATTAAATACCTCGGCGATGAAGCAAAAAAGGCGTCTTATGTTTAGAGGAAGAGGAGTGTGAAGGTAGCTAGGATGAGTTTTAACCTAAAGCTTCTAACACAAAGCTAGCTTGCATCTTCGACTGAGCGGAAATTACGTAAACGTATGAGTGGATGAGCCTATAGAGCAAGCTGCCCCTCATCCTCAGTTTTGTGAAAACACGTTTAAAAGTGCCATTTTTCATAATGCGCTCTTTTGTTGTAATTAAAGAGCCCCCCCCCCCTCATCCTCCCCATTATTGATGTGCTTTTTTGATGAAAAGTTGTAGTAGAGTATATTCTAATTACAAACTACCCTGTTGTTTGAAAATTAAGAAATGAAGTAAATAAAAGTGTCCTTTTGTTGAAAAACATTCAAATACTGGAATTTGTGGCAAGAAAATAAAGAGGATCATCCATTTTGTTGGAAAGTATTGATGTAACTGTTTGGTTCCCCCACTCCCTTAGAATCAAAGTCACATGTCCCACTGCCTCTCGAAAGTTTGTGCCTCCCCCGCCCCAACCCCATCCCCTCAATCCTTACCTCGCCAGAGTGAAACCTCTTCCACCGCCCTGGTGTAGACAACGGGTAACAGCTACAAAGTCGTTTTGGGCTTGTTCAGGCGTTGTTGGTGTTCTCGTCTAAAACATATCGAGGTCCTGCGATGTCCATGAACAGTGCGGAAAGTATGTTTCAAAGTTAAAGACGTTGACCTTGTTTTCCTTCCGTATAACCTTCATAATAAACAGGGTCGCGTGCGACAAAAACCAAGAAAGAAAAGAATTGTACGCTAGACTGGTTCAAGTTCTGAGATGCTGTAATCCACAAGCAACCACGAGAAGAGGGTATTGTTGAGGGGTCGTTTTCAACAAGGAGACACGCGTTTTGCTCGCGTCTTCAATCAATGTAAAAAATGCGATTACATTTGGAGCACACTGTATCACTGAAAGAGTTCGTTCCAGTATTAAGTTTCAGCATGTTAAAACTTTCAGCCAAAACTTACTGACCGTAAAGAAAAAGGTCTCTATACAAGTTCATAATAGGACCAAGGTTATGAAATACCTTGAAGGTAACCATGTCCATCGTTTTTTTTCTTCCCCAGAGTGCCGCACTTTTTACTTCCATTCAACTGCCCATCAACTTATCCCTCACGTATAGGTAGGAGTTTTGAAATCAGCAAGTAGATGGCTTAATAAGATAAATCGGTTCTTATATGAACCCAGGTAGTTAAATGTGTGATGACTATTTGAAAGGGTTTTTTTCTTCACTACTTTGTATCAGAGCTTTTTTTAATTATTGTAAGAAACACTTTTTTTAGAGGGTCTGACAATCAACAGTATATTTAAACAATGAGCAGTGTTAAATATTATTTGATTAACGTACATCATTCCATAGCTAGGATGTTGAAATGAAAACCTGATGACATCCAAACTCCCAATCGACGGCCCTGCTCATCCTATGTGTGCACGAGGATGGAGATCTTCTCATCTTCGCCGTGTAGACTTGTGCAAGTTAGTTTGAATGGGGTATCGGTTTAAGGTTAACGGCTGCTTCCCGCAGACCCCGCTAGGTGGTACCAGTAGCAAAGATGGCATTGGACTGGAGTATGAATATGAGATATAAGCGTAATCTTGATCAATTGCTTCGTTTTGGCAATACTACTAGTGACCACAGGGGAAAGAAAGGGGAGGGATGGGAGTGTGTGACATGCTGGGCAGCCCACGTAAAAAATTGAGATGGAAAACAGGGGGAGAGGGTGGATGGGGGGGAGGGATCCTTCTCCGAGAGTCATACCAGGAAGCACATGTATGTGTAAGATGAATGTGGGGGGGGGGGGGCGTGTACTTCATCTGAAACACAGACATTTATCGTGATTCGTATAAGCTTATGTCACAAAAATGTCAACTTGGATATAAGACTTTCCAAGGGAAGAAAAATGGAAAAGGTAAAACCAATCTTGTGCATAAACTTGGTGGATTTTCAACGTCAGTTGGAGCATATATCAGCATGTGTCATTGTGTCACATAGCATATAAAAGGGTCAAAGGTCAGATGTCATATCCAGCTTGTTTTTGGCTATTATGTGCTTGCAAAGAAAGGACATAATGGGTGGAACAGCCACGTCCATGTAGGAAATATCACTGTCATTGTTAACATCCCTATTAACGTAATATATAAAATGCCATTAAGGTAAAAAGGTTTAAAAAAAATCGTATCTCAAAGTACTCCTAAACGGTAAGGTACTCATGCATGTCAAATTTGGTTGGTGTATATGCATGGCCATGCAGCACTTGTTTATTCGTTACCACCGCTTCAATATGACGTTTTCTTTATTGTTCCCCAAATATCAACAGACAAAGGAAAAGAGATCAAGGGCCTCCCCACCTGACCATCCCCTTAAATGTCTTTGCCACCTCCCCTCCCCCCCCCTACACCGAGTGTTGCATTCAAGAAGAAAACAAAATTTGCAAAAGAATTGTGTAAGGGTTGAATTAAGGAATTGGTACAGGGTATGAGCTGTTGACAAGGATAATAATTCAAACGATAACAAAGTTTAAGATTGGACTGGAAGATACCAAAGCTTCGAACAATGGCCAACCTGAAATGGTTACGTTATTCCTAACTTTTTTTTTATTTATACTTTTACTTTTCTTTGCATATAATACCTTCGTAAGTTAAACCATATTCATAAAAAAAATACGACAACAACAATAATAACACATTTATAACAGTATTCATATTGTCATTCTCTATATAAATACAACATACGCCTTAAATTTCGGTAAAAGAAAGGATAACTCGAGTATTCCCTGGTCATATACAAAGTAACAGCTTTAGTGCAAGTGCTAAAACCTTTGTCACTACTCTTTACATTAGATAGGGTCCCATAGGACCACGTGAGTTTGGCGTCACTAGTCCGGTGCACGCCCCTTCGGGACTTTATAATATCCGGTTACTGTTTTCTTTGTTTGTATAAGACGCTATCTATATATTTATATAATATGGAAGTTATAAAAAAGATCAGTATTTCACTTTTGTAAATTTCAAATTCTTTTTCAAAAATTTTATAAAAAAAATATAAAAAATAAAATTAACTTCATTCTCATTCGTATGGGGTCTTTGTGTCATGAAAGCATAGGATTAGAAGTTAGAACATTTCAACCATACGAGAACCAAAAATTTATCATTCTTTCCTTTCCCTCGATCTTACGGCATCCCAGCCGCCCTTCCTCCTCCCCTCCTCCCCCCCCCCCCGCCTTCCATCAATTCTTAAAGTTTGTCATCATGACCCTGGAAAAAATGACCCAGAAAATACCGTAGGTTCCTGGGGTCGGTGAGTAAAGAGAAAAGGTTTGCTTCATATGCAAATTATACTCCTCGCTATAGAATAACTTCTTTTATTGATAATTCGCGAGAAATCTGTCATATTACTTAATTTGGAATGATGCTCATCATTTGCGTATTTCATGCAACTTATAGTTTTGACAACAATTGTACAGCTTTAAATGTACCCCAACAAAAGTAGTGGTATGTAATATAAATTAAAACAAATGTAACAAAAGTTTTTACCAGAGTTTTGACTAATCTCATTGTGTTTAATGAAGGGTATGTAAAAGGTCAACCTTAACAGGTCATAAGCCTTTTGATGTGTTGTCCCCAAAAAATTTAGCAAGCTAAAAATTTGTTACACGTTTTCATCAAGTACTTTTCTTTATGTTTCAGACAGTTTTCCGACAGATTCCAGACATTTAATGACACAATTAAACGTCTCACTGACAGTGAGACAAAGTGAAAGTGTGTCTGAAAGACCAGTAAGACTGGTAGAAGTTTAAAAAAATGTACGGTGAACTTGGAGCACGCGTGACCATTATTTGACTGTCTAGCATATTTAGGACCAATACTGATGACCTTTGAACCTTGACCTTTGGTCGGGTCATACTAAGCAAGGTTTCAAGTGCCAATAGGTAATTTCAAGAAAAAAAATCTCCCCTAAAAACTCTTTTTTTATGACATTCAACAAGTTTCCTCGTATGCTTTGAACTCACTTTACTTTCAGGAATAGCGAGTGTTGCCATGGTCCCAGATGTTCGATGTAACCTTCTCGTCTTTTAATGTGCGTGCAAACGCCATTTTAAACAGGCAATTAAGACGTAATAATACATTGCAAGTAACATGTGCTATTTCCTTTTGAAGTTCAACTCATTGTCAAAGATGGCCAGGTATCCATTATAGCTCACTTTATTGGTCCTGCTCTCAACTTGTTTTCACGAAACACTGTCTAAAGCTTTATGGCTTTTAATTGTTATTTAACTTGAAATTTATCAAGAAAGTCATTCTGTACGTCATCATAAATATGTTATCAATATGTGCCTCTGACAACCGGAATTAGAAATATCTAACAAATAGATCAAAGACCTATAACTTTCAACTTGTTATGTCATAACCATGCAAAGAAACCAAAGCCTTTAACGTAACCAATTTTGCGTTATATATACCGTGCAGGTAAAAAAAAATCGAGAGAAAAAAAGAACAAATATTGTGTAAAGGAAATCGTTTTGACGCATGTTTTATCCATAATAGAAAATCCACAGGAAGTTAATTGGAGACGACAGGATACAGACGGAGACCTGATGTGACATTCATAGTAAAGATATACCAGTAATAGACCGTGCCAATGACACGTTACTATATTAAACGTAGTAAACAAAAGTAAAAAAAAAATCTATATATATATATATATATCGCGAAGCACCGGGCTAACATTTGTGTCAAAAAGACTTAAATATCCTTCTTCCATCACAATTACGGAAGAGACAGGAAATTTTTAAGAAATTCTACACTGGATATAACAAAGAACTTATACACTAACCGTGGTTCTTTGTTCACTTAAACAAGGCGTCGTGTTGTTTTACGATGTTGCCTTTTCGTGGAACTGGCTCTTTATACCTGTTGTATTAAGCAACAAAGCTAACCGTTTAATAGTACTCAAGTCAACAAAATTTAAACATTACATTTATTGGCGAAAAATCATTCTTTTATTGATCTTTAGTTTTGTGGTTGGGTATGCGACAATTAGGATGCAACCATTAGGATTACCATGCGACCATTAGGATTTACCATTTGCTTTTAACACCTTCTGATTGATTGAAATTTTGTCAATCTTTTTGATTGTCTGACTGCCTGTCTGTCTGCCAGTCTTGTCTTGTCTTGTTTGTTTGTTATCATAAAACATGTTGTTTGTTAATCTCAGTCTTACGTTGTATCCATACCATTTGGGTGTGTGTGTGTGTGCACAGGATTATCTTATTAAATACTAGGTTGACTGTCTACCTCAACCTACAACCCCACTCCACCCAGAAATAGAAACAGAGAATATATACAGAAATATACACACACACACACACATATATATATATATATATAGCAGCATGATAAAAGATTGACTCAGACTGATTCTTGAACATTGGTATATCTGAAGCAACTGTTTTTATCCACGTTGACAAATTGTAACAACAACGTTAACAACAACAACATTGAACAACCACCCGATACTTAAATTTCATTTGATGAAAATTACTTGTGATGTCATGATGTGTATCAATTTCTCCAATTGCACTTTTCTTTTTGACAGTGCATATCTTCTTGCAGTGGTTGGTTACATTGTTACAAGATATGAGAGACGAAAGGCAACAAAGAAGAAGACGAATGAGAAGGAGAAGGAGGAGAAGGAGAGGAAGGAGGAGAAGGAGAGGAAAAACAGACGAGGAGGAAAAGGTGAAGCAGAACCAGAACCAGAAAATATAATTAAAAAAAAAAAACTTTTGTTTTGTTAGCGTCATCTATCTATTTCCTATAACCTCTATACTAGCACCCACTAGTTCCAACAGAAATCATCTCATACACCCACCACTGGTACCACAGGGCTGAAGCAAGATCGTGCTGTTCCTTAAAACCGAACACTGGTTGTTTCTATTGTCAAAATAATACCTGTGGACATTCCAACATGGCATCGTGGAGCCCGAGGTGAATTGACGCGTGGCAGGCACGCTTTTTACCCCTGGTTGGAATTTTCTTTTTCTCTATACCTCCGAGAATCGATTCTCCCCGTCACTGTCAAAACACAACCCTGTGAAGAAGTCACTGCTAAGGTCATGTTAGGTAACCAAGAATAAATCAAAGTATAGCTTTGTGTTGTAATCTTAGCGAAGTGTTTGGATTCGGGGCACCTGTAAGTCACAGACAGGCGAAGGACTCGCTTTCCTGTCCTACACCTGTTTTCATGAGAAGGGAAGGTCAGTAAACATAGGATTAATAGAGATGAGATGGATGCCAGATTTTTCTTTTATTATTAGTATTATTATTATTATTATTTTATTTTATCAATCTTTTTTGTTTTTTAAGTCCTTACTTGGAAAGGAATCCCATTCAAGGACATAGTTCCCAAGGGCGATAGTAATATCACTTTTTCAAAATATTGTCAAAACATATTTTTCATCTGATACACCCGACACCGATTCTAACAAACTTTCAATGTGAGAGCGAGAGAGAGATAGAGAGGGATAAAGAAAGAAAGAAAAAAACCCCAAATCCTTTGTTTTTACCAAGCGTTTACTCATGGTAAACCACGTGATAATTGCTTTCATACTTTTTTGACATTTTGATCAAACTGAAGGGACTTTCAATTTGGAGTATTAAGGGTTCGTTCTCATATGACAAAAATTGGACAATGAAATATATGAATGGGAAAAAACAATAACATGATCATTAGATACAACAAACATCAACAAACAAACAACAACAACATTGTAATTCGATTAGTTTTATATGTAGCCTACATATTTGCATAAAACTGTATAGTCAGTTTCAGTTGGTTAATGAGGGGGAGGGGGGGGGCATGTCGTGGGTTGGGGTGATGGGAAGTAGGCAATATTTTGCGTCCCAGCCTTTCACATTTATCTATAGTGTCCATGACTCGCCAATACTTTGTAACACGTTAATTGAATGATTCCTACTTCAAAGTTCTCTATCACTAGGCAAGAGTCTGTCTGCCTTTACGTAAACTATGTGAACTATATATAAACTATGTATGAACTATATAGACAGTCAAACCACTATACACTCTAGTCTATTAACATTCGCCATGAAAGTGACATAGTCTATTATGTAGGCCCATAATCCCATAGGCTTATTCATGTGACATCTCATGTACCTAGCCAACATTAAGTACTAAACATTTCCTGCTTACGTTTTTAGTGCAGCAGTGCAGCGATCATCAAGATATATAGATTTTGTTGTTGTTATATTCTTGCCCAGTTTCATTTACTTCGTTCATGACGGGGGGGGGGGGGGGGGGTTGGGGAGGGGTGTAACGAAAAGGGGGGTAAAATGGGCTAAGAGGCAAAAACGGCCAATATTCATACCATCCCTTGGCCAGCCTTGTAACCTCATGTGATGGTGACTTTTTGTTCATTGCCTTAAGGCAGCAACTCGGCATATGTGACCGAATACTATGCCATAGAAAATTCATTTGACAGTGTATCATCATCATTTATTAATTAATTAATTTTTATTTTATTATTGATCTTCAAGATGTCCACCCTTTAAAATTTGCCAAGCGCTTGAAATGATTTTTTTTCCAACCCAGATGTGATTATTTAAATCAGTTTCCAAGTCATGACATTAATTGTCAAGTTTTAATCCATTGTCTGATAAAGTCCGGCAATTTGTTTATCGTGGATATTGTATTAAACAGCTTTATATCAAATGATAGTGTACAAATATACGAATCCAACAACCATTTGTCCTAAGTAAGATAACTGCGACTATCCTACTACGTTAAAGGAATTTTTGTCCAATTTGTATTCCAATGTACTTCCAGCTGATGGACTCTTGTAGCTACCTGATTTTATTGATTTCGACTCTTCTAAAATCAATGCCTAATTAATTACCATGTCATTAATGTAAAACTACAAACATAACAAACACATCCCCAAACAAAGTAGAAAATATTGTTTTACCAGACAATGGTTACACTATATATATACAACCGCGTTGGGACGCTGTGTCTCTCCAACCCCCACATGGAACGCGAACTTTACAAATCACTGTACTGAACGGTCAGTGTGGTGGCCTCGCTTCGCCAAGATCAGCTGTTTCAGCGTAGTAGTAGTAGTAGTAATAGTATTAATTGTAAAAATAGTAGCAGTGATAGTTTTAATAGTAGTTATAGTATAGTAGTAGAAAAAAAAACCAAGCCATTGTAGTAACTGTGTACTATGAATGACTTTGAACTTTTCCAACAGACTGACGTGCGTGACCTTCGGTTTACAATGGCATGCGGTCACCGTAGCCATAAAAATCAGAAATAGGAAGAGATAGAAAAAAGAGAAGGAAGAGTAAAACAACAACTATAGATCATAAATTTATGTAGTGCTATCGCTCAGTCTGCGTGTGACACTTTACGAAGAGGTCTGTATATGCCTTATCTTGGTGGAAAGTTGTCAACAACGGGAGTCGATGGAAGAAAAGAGAGGCGACAGAAAATTTGGACAAAAGGACGACCGATCTTATGAATCCATAGAACGGCTCGATAAAATGACGAAAATAATATATCGGGCATTTACATTTCCCCAATCACATATATCTTTATTTGAACTCGAGGTGGTGAAATCCCCAAACCAAAACAAACTTCGTTTTTATCCACTAAAAGGAAACTGTTAAATGTTCATTTCAGTGTTCATGGGGATGGGGAAGGGGAAGGGGGAGGGGGTAGAGTAAAATAGTGCAGACTACTGTGACCTTTATCTGTGCCAGCATAATGTGTACAAAAACTTCACAAGTTACAGGAAATGAGAATTGTTGCCCCCTCCAACTCCCATTTATAAATAGAAGGAAATAATGTCGGCCTCTACTGAGGCATCATTTTGCGTTGTCTTTTGATTTAAAAAAAAATGTAAAAAATTATGAAATAAGAAGAATGAAGTTCATGTGCGTGTACAGTCATGTTAAAAAGTGTCGATAAGAGGAATTGTTCAAACTGTCGGAGTGGGAACTTCAGCTATCTGAAAATATCAAAGATTTATTGATATCTGATGTTTTAGTTTTGAAATATGTAATATTAATTTTTTATCAGAAATCTAAAATTGAATCTTCAATTCTGCTTGAGATGTTACGTAATCTATGCCCGTGTCACGGTTGTAGTAATTACCGCACCATCTTGGATATTTCAGGATGGAATAAGTTTTTTTTTCAGATATCCGAAATTCTTATAGAGATGTGTAGATATCTAATTCTGATTTTCAGATATCTTGCATTGAGATATCCATATAAATATTCTTTTTCAGATATCTCAACCGCTTTTACGTCTTATCTCGAATTCGATGTATATACATGTATCTATAATAAATTGTTTCTATGCATAGAGTATGGCAATGCCACTGGCAAAGAATCGCAAGTAACTTTTGTCACTGAGAAAAGAATAGAACTGACAAAGCTCATGTTCTCCATATATACAGTGGCGAGCCATATATACGTGTATCTCATCCGAATGACATATTGGAACAGGGCAGACTTGAAATCTAACACCGTCGTCATATACTAAGGATTATGTTTTAAATCACAACTTAAAATAGATATAAGGAATGTCTCTATTCAACGTGGCCTATTGACTTGGGTATATATTATATACATTGAGGTTTATCTTGCTATGTACGTGAACTTATGTAGTGCAGTATACCAAACGCAGTATTTCTCGTTATATTACATAGCCCAAGGTTGCTTCTATATATATATATATATATATATATATGATATTAATACGTGAAAAGATACTTCACATTCACACACACAGAGAAATACAAACACCCAGAAGCGATAGTTTCCTTTCGCCGGGCATACAATACGCACTCTATATAACTAGTAATGGACAGGGTTTTTTTTAAATATATTTTGTTAAGCTTTATCATGTTCAACATTTTCACATAGACAGTAAGTTCAATTTCGGCCTCTTTATGCAAATAGTTTCTTTTCTAAAACAAACATGGCGGCTTCCAGTTCGTTACGGTATATACCAATGACTTCCCTTGTTGGGACTGAAAGAGAGAAAGCTTATACCGCCCATTGTTGGAGTTTTCTTGTTTATGTTTAAAATTCATCAATTATAAATAATCGTTTTCTAAACAGTTTCTCTATACTTTGTAATTGTCCACGTGGTCAGCCTATATAGGCTTATTGTTGTTGATGGGTTTGGTCCAACTAATATGGCAAGCCAACGGGGCCATAATATCTGTCAACACCAACATTTCCCAGATAAGTTGTTGGTCTTCAATCATTTTCGATCACCAATGGTATAGAGAGATGTTATGGCGTCCCACGTTGGTTGGACCAATATATTAAGGGCCAATAAATTTATAACTTGATAATATGTCACGCCTTTAACTTTAACGTTCAAGTTTTAAAGGCTGGTATTTTTCTTTCCATTTTCGTTTATCTATTATATATTTCTCTTGACAAATGTATTTATATCTTTGACTTGTATACAAGAGATGAAAATGAAAATAACACGTCATTATCGTGATATATAAATCGCCCTTTTGACCCCGAGAGAGGAATAAAAGAAGGCTAAGGAAATTGTAATCAGAGCAAATGAAAACGTCCTTTAAAATTGAAACTTACAAATGTGTATCGAGTATAAAGCGTCTTCATTTGAGAGAAGAAAAGGAAAAAAAATCTAGCTCTCTTCACATTATCTGATAGAGATACTTGCCTTAATAACCTCGCTAAAAGAAAAGCTAAAAATGAAAATCTGGATCCATTTTCGAGATACCACGGCGTGATTGTTTACTTCAGGAAACTGTCAATGGTTCACGTTATGTTATGTCATATAAATAAAAAAACACCAGTAGTCGCAAAAGGTTAAACAGTTTCTTTCCCTTAATTATACTTTTCTTTTCATAGCTACATGGTGAAGATAGACACTATGTGTTTTCTTTGTTGAATATAGGAACAAAGCATTGATGATCGAAAAGCAACATATATATATATATATATATATATATATATATATATATATATATATATATATATATATATACCACATTGAGCACAATTAGCTCTGTGACGTCACATTTAGACGAACCCATTCAAGCCTAGGTAATAGAGTCTTGTAGGCCTATATATATGGATGAGCGTCATAGCCTAGGTTATATCCAAACACGGGAGGATAAAATAAATAAAATAAAGTACTTTGTGCTCTTTCTCAAAGGGGCGGTGTTGAGGAGTGTTAGCTCAGTGGTTAACGCCGGTGCCTTTCAATCATAAGGTCCCGAGTTCGAGTCACTCCAAGATAAATGTATGTCGTCCGGTTACAGAGTTGTTGAAAATTGACAATTCATAATCATGGACGTTAAATATGAATCTACTGACTTCGGTCAGCTTGCGGCTTTGATAAGCCAATGAGGCTTTCTGCGCGAGTTCCTGCTTGCAGGAGGATCTAAAATACATACATACAATACATACCTCTCAAAGCCACTGTTAGTAGTTCACGGCGTAGTTTTTTTTCTATACCACTTAAAAACCTGAGACTCTTTTATCCTCAAATACCATCTTCTTACAATCCATCACAATTAGTGTGTCAGAGATCAATGGTTTTGAATATCATGCACATCGTGTTGTTGGTATGACATACAAATCCTGTTAAATACACCTCACGGCCTTCTTCACTAAAATTATGCGTAAGACTTTTTTATCCTCAAATACCACCTTCTTACAATCCATCACAATTAGTGTGTCAGAGATCAATGGTTTTGAATATCATGCACATCGTGTTGTTTGTATGACATACAAATCCTGTTAAATACATATCACGGCCTTCTTCACTAATATTATGTGTAATATATGTAAGGTGTCTTTTTTAAAGTTTTGTTTTGTCAATGGAATCATGTCGTGATCACGTGATCAAAGTTCTGACCTAATGGAACTTCCTCTGAGAGAGCACCGGTTCAATTCTAATGTTTTTTTTTTTTTTTGGGGGGGGGGGGCTTTCATGTCCAGGCTCTATATACCGGACCATTTTTGGTGGTCACGTGACTACATCTCTCAGATTACAGGATGGATAATTGGGTCAGGTCTGACAAAGGGGTTCGCCAATTTGGATTATCAGCGTGTGTGTTACGTTTGATCTCTAAATATGTAGGAAATTCCTTCCATCCGCCCATCTACATCGATTTTTAAATAAAAAAATATATAATAAGGAAAAGAAAATAGTTTTCAAGAGCCAGTTTGATTAAAAAAAGAAAGCGATTGTAACATTAAATACGAGAGGGCAAACGTTCACCTATATTTTCAGTGTTGTGTTTGTTGTGTTTGTTGTTACGGTAATATTCCATATTATATAATGTTTCTTGGAAAATATTAATGTATTATTATTATTAATTTATTAATCTTTATATTGTTTTCCAAAGGAAACATAGGGCAGTCTATAAAAATTCACTTACTGTCAATTACCTTCTATCATGCTTTAAATAGTTTCCTCAAGAAAACACAGTTTAGAGGTGGTATCACATATGTTATAGGAGAATAGACATACATGTTTATACCCCTGAGAAGATAAACTTTCATTTTTGTTTGCTTTGCCTTTCTTGTAAAAAATATACCATGCCAAGAATTGCATCGATGACACACAAAAAAAATAAGATTTTCGCGAATGAAACAAGAACTGAATTGGGACAACACCATGTTAAATCCTTTTTACGTCGGTTTAGATTCCTACGTCAATAACCACAGGATTCAAAATGACGTCTAATGCGCCCCCACGCGAATATCTCTTGCGAACCCCCTCCCCTCCCCCTCTCCGACCCCCCCTTACCGCACCGCAAAGGCTGGGGTCATTCAAAGTCGTCGAGAATCACATCCGGTTCGAGTGTCCGTCGAACAACACCATAAAATATTAAAAATTGAACTACATGACACAGAGGTAAATTATTATGTGGATCTTCTTCAATGCCTCTGTCGTGTAACATACGCATTCCGTTTTGTTTCCGTGCATGGTAACAAAAACAGATGAAGAAAAAAAGAAAGAATATAGTCTACAACAAGAAAAGAAACTTCCTTTTTGTCGAAACTATATAGATACAAAGAGAGGCAATACTCAAACGTCGATCAAATCATTTCATTACAAATACAAAGATAAAACTCTTGCATAATGCTCTAAGGATCTTGTGTGACTTCCGGGGAAGTTAAGGTCAAAGGTCATACATATGATGCTTCCGCTTTAGCAACGTACTTATGACGTAACACATGCACCAATTAACCGCATGCATTGGCGTACGAAGGTATCCGAATTTCATCGAGGCATTTTCTTATAACATTTTGTTTTGTACGGCTGTCAAAGTATCTGTATGTCTATAACTGACTTTGTTACTCCCGAAAAGAAAGAAAGAATTACGTCATGCTGACGTAATTACTATGAATATTCATCGCTTGAGCTCGAAAAAAATGGCATGTTAACTTAAAGGTTTTACTTGAGCGTTCACCCCATGTTGGTATATAAAAGCTAGGTTTAACAGGCACCTACATGAACACATACAAATCAATATCGAAAGGTTCTTAAATGTTGCCTTTTTATTTTTATTTATCAACATTATTTACGGAAAATATCATTATGAAAGATAATAAACAACATCGAAAAATTGATCAAACTTAAAGCAAAACCTAGTAAGTTGAATGCTAGTGCAGGAACTAGCTGGCCGCATTTTTGTCAGGCATGATGAGAAATATGTAGGACATGCACACGATGGACAGAAATTGCAATGAGTTCGAAAAACTTCCAGCCTCCACCGGGATTCGAGCCCGGGATTCCCGCTTTATATGGGGACAACCTAAACAAATAGACCATAGACACCCTAACCACTAGGCTATGGACGCTGATTGTTTGTATGTCCAGAGGTTGGAAACCGGTAAGGAAGGTCGTACTTCCACTGTAGGCGTTTGTTACCTGTATCGAACAATACTAGTTCTGTTTTGGTGACATATTTCCCATACTCTAGAGATCAAACATGATGCTAACCAACTCGAAATCATTTTTGATATCTATATAAATATATTTAATAAAACATTTGTCCGTAAGTAGATCCTTTTTATCCCTGTTACTCAAACTGTCGTGCAAGTACATCAAGCGGATACCCCCTCCCCCGTCTCCCCCAAATCACGCTGTTTGTTTTCAAGTATACCTAGTACATAGATAACCGTATTAATTATAGCTCACCCATTGTGCAGAAACATATCTATCACTTTCTGTTTTTTGCAGCAACATCAAGATGAATTGCACATTGCCGGTAACATAATCCCTGGAGTTTGTATAAAAGCTAACGCTCTACCAATACCTTCTTTCCCAGGTACACGCATAGGTAAACAAGCGGATACTATCGCATTCACTACATCCGTTTTAGAACCCTTTTCAAATCGGTATAGTACGCTGTTTATAGTAGAAACAAGCGTCCCCTATACGATAATGTCAAAAACACATCAAGCACAATCTGTGCGATTTGTCTGAAACTTTGAAGCGATTCACATTTCAAAAAAAAAAATGTCTATTTCGACTCCTCTCTTTATTTTTCTCGTATTATTATTTTTCCCTTTTGTTTCACGAAAATAATGAACTGACCTCATGCAAGTTATTGTTTTCCTTCTTATCTTGCCCAAATCCTGGTTTTTTTTTGTCTTTCTTTTTTTTTTTTGTCCTCCCCCCACCTTCTTCTGAGATCTCAAATACTTTAGAAACTGATACAAAACAGTGATATAAAATCCATATATATACTGGTTTAGAACCTCTGGACTTATATGCAATCAGCGTATATGGCCTAGTAGGCCCGGGTTCGAATCCCGGTGGAGGCTGGAAGTTTTTCACTGTTCTGTATTTTCCAAATCATTACAGTTTCATATATATATATATATATATATATATATATATATATATATATATATATATATATATATATATATATATATATATATATATATATATATATATATATATATATACATACATACATACATACATACTGTTTGACTAGGTATGGAACACGAACTAACCATTCACTCATATCAAAAGACCACACGATCTTCCGAATAAAACTAGACCAACTTGTAAAAGAGAAAGAGCTGCCTTTATCAAAAAGTCACAAACGATTACAGAAGCCTGAAGCCACTAGAACTATACATACACTGTTGCTACTAGACTCAATGCCACGCGAACACGCGAAACAGGTGAGGCGTGGGGTCGGACTCGCTAAGCTAAATACCAGTCGGGGGGCAATGATAGGGTGACCTTTTCATTGTCGAGGTCACAATGTGGAGGTTCAGTTATCTATCCAGTGTCTGTAATTTTTAGCGATGACACACGTGTTGATCAGTTGTTATCATCGTTATCACAGCGTCCCTTTGTACTCTTCTTAAAATCTTTTGTCCCCTTTGTTAAATTAAACAACACATTGGGCTGATGCACACCAGTCAAAAAAGCTACCATATTTTTGTGGGTACAACCGGTTCATTATTAATGTGGTTATCAGTTTACAATTTGATTTCAATATAGGCCTATACTTGAAATGTTACAAGACAAGGAGAGATAGAGAGAGAGAGGTGGAGAGAAAAGCGAATATAACCAAATATAGGGCATATATACAGGCCTACTATATCTTGGCCAAAAATTGCACGGTTTCCCAAAGACATACATCTTTCTCAGACGAAAATGTGTGTCTTTTGTTAACCGCATATAGTAACTGACTACCCTCTAAATACCACATGCCACTGTGAACATGTTGGGTCAAAGGTCAAATCTCAAAATACGTGTTTACCACCAACGTTCCTTTCGAAATTTAACAACGTCAGCTGATAAGATAGGATCATAGCTTATGATCCACGTTTCGGAGAGGCAGACATATTACATTTTAAATTTGATAGCACATTATTTGCATTCTCCCTTATTTGCCCTTCAATTCTCTGTTTCCCACTCCACTCCACCCCACTCCAACCCCACCCTACCCCCGCCGTTCTCTCATTTTTTCTGGACAGATTTAACACTAGTTTTACAAGATTAATAAAATAGCAAGCGATTTCTGTAAGAGCATTGGAACCTGATACATTCTAATCTTTCAAGATTTGTCTCACTAAAGGGCTTCTTTCTTTTTTTTCACTTTATAACTGCTTTTCAAAGTGACACTATTTCGTACAAATTTGTTATATCATCTGACTCCAACGTAGGGCTCATTTTGTTCTATCAATTTTTGGACCTATATCTTAAAATAGTGATGACGCTGTTGAAGTCTGCTTTTAAACACAGCATACAAGGTTCAAACGGTTGTCTTGGAAAAAAAGCACATGTGAATTTAAATATTTTTGAGTTTGTTTTGAGATGTATCTTTAATCAGTCTTAAAGCCATTTGTGTTACATCTGTTTCCGAGAGCCACAAATGGACCCTCAGATGGGCCCGTCATTGATAACCCCCCCAAAATTGAAATCCCCAGGTAGCCCAATTCTAAATTTCAGAATTGATCACAATTTCTTGGAGATGGCAGCTGACATTTGAAACTCAACATGTCCACTTTAGCAAACCATGAAGATCTTACATCATTCACGACATTACTTATTTGGTCTACAAACAACCCATGGACTGCACAATTTTACATGGACCCCTATGTTTCATGGGCCCTGCCAGCAAAGAAGCGAAACTTTGTTTAACGTTAACTTTCACAAACCCCGAATCATTTGCAAATCTAATCGCTTGCCCAAGAGCTCAGTTTTGCAACAATCTCTAAAGACTTGACAAAAAAGAAGAAAAACTCAAATAGTTACCCTACCTTTGTCTTGCTTTGGACTGTATACCACCTTCCCACGGCTATAGAGGGCAGTCTCAAACGCAAAACCTTCTTCGTTGGAGTATAATACTGTTCGAGGCACTCTCTCGACCAAGGCAATGTAGGTTGACTACGTGCCGGCAGATCAGTGACTTATCGACGCACCGCGACGCAAGGTAAAAACGAAAACACTCGCTCCCAAATTAATCCAAGCAAATATTTCCATTCCTTGCGATATAATATCGAAGAATAATTCCAATTACATCCATATAACCATGTTTAACTCCAAGAAGTGTAGGATAAAGCTGGTAAACTAAGCTGCAAAGCACGACAGACAATTCAACACAGCGTCTATCTGAAAGGCAAGCCTGAAAATGACGGCTTAACCAAGTTGCGCTAGCAACGGCTGCTAGGCGTCATTAGCCTCTTCCAAGATCAGGTGCTGAAATAAAATAACCAACCGACCACTTGAGCGAATATTAATCATGTAGGCCTAGGTAATAGTGTCTAAATAATATAAAAACAACCAGGGATATTATTTGGGACCGAAAAAGGACGCTCTTTCATCCATTCGATTATTAATTCGACAAGATATTCTTTTTAAAAAGCGATCGAGGATGACCGGAGTTCAGAAAGTTTCGCTGGTTTGTTTGTGTAGCATCACTCCGAACCATTCAAAACAAACCAGCACGTATATGCATAGGTCTCTGGCGCTGTTATGAACTGGCAAGGTGGAGTGTTGACGTTCTATTGGTATATGTTTTAGGGCGTTCCTCGATTAATAGGGGGTTTATTTCAGAAGAAAGGCTTATGAATTAGATAATTTTTTCGTCAGAATGGAAGTAAGAAATATTCGACTACTCGCTCAGGTTACCATTTCGTTTACATTTCTAGTTTAGGGTGTCACTAAAGGTGCGCGTCGATACGTATCCCTTACCAAACGTGGTGTCAGACTTTCAGTGGCTCATTCCAAAGGTGCCATAAGAGACAAGGGGATGAAATCATGATTTAAATATGAATGAATTCTTTTTCACGACTCCCTGTTTATCAGTATGCAAGTTTCAATTGATATAAGACGTTTTACATTGAGGCGAAGCTAGCTCTCTAGATACAATACGAACTAAGGTAACACCGGGTGACCCACCCGTATTAGCCTGCTGCGTTGAATTTCCCCGTAACTATGGCGTTTTGTAAAAAAAATCGCTCCCATGGAAACAAAATTTGGAGAAGGAAGACACCATTGTTCTCTTTTTGATTTATCAATGCGCAATTCCGGAAATATAATGGCAGTATTCACTTTTTTTCATACAACACTCAGCTGCGACCCAAGTTCTCACATCGTCCTGACCCCTGCAAGGTGGCTATCTCTTTTGCCCTTCATCCGATAATGTGCGCGATAAATTGTTACAAATTATATATTTCCATGTACATTTTTTATCCATTTTTCTGATTCTTTGCATAAAATTGCCAAAAAGTTCTTTGGCGAGGGTCAAACAGGGTGGTGACGAAAGGTCACCGCAACCTAGGCAGAATGAAACGTCTAAATCGCCTGATTTTCTCTCGTTTCGTCAATGGAGTGTCATCGTTTAAAAGTCCCGCTCTTTGGACCTACATCATCACCAAACAGGGTAGATACGTAGTTAACAGGGATTCAGGGATCATCTCATAAAACCCTTCCATAGGGCCTGCTCGAGAGTCGGCACCGTCACAAAATCGGAGTCAAATCAGTTGAAACGAGACAATAGCAGTCGGTACCTGCACGGTAGCTTACTACAGCGTCAAGGAACATTCTTACAACTATCTGGATTGGAAAAATTGCCAACTTGGAGCAGAAACATCTATGATTTTTGAAATGTTTCCTTTAAAACATTGATGTTCTAGTCGAGTCTGCGAACATGGTGTGGTGAGGATGTCCAAGGTACATGTTACTGTATGTCCCTGTACTTGAATTATGCAAAGCTGACATTGTTTATACGGACAATACGAGGATATCCGAGGGTCGAAACAGCTGATTCAAATTGTCATTAAATTTTATACAACCCCTGAAGTGAGTAATGATTGATTGTTGGAGCTTGCGACTACTTTGGTGTTTACGCGTCTCCAATCAAACTAGGCGGCGTTCAGAAGTGGATTTGCAGACTTCGAGAACGGAAGGTTTGGCTGCTCTGTGCAGCGAGTTTGTGTTAGGTTTGTTTCTTTCGAGGTAGAAAAAAAAAGTGTTTAGTTTTTAACAATTTTGTTCAAGCAGTAAGATGGAAGGATCCCAGCTGGTCGAAGAGGGACAGAAAAGGTATAGCGAAGCCGTGGGAGCTGGTTCGGCAATCGGAATACCGGATATAGATTATATGGATCGGAGTAGCATTTGGGATTGTACACCGGCGTTTGCCGGATCAAACATACTCGGTGCGTCCAGTAGTTCGAATCATGGATCGCATTCAATGGCTCATCCTTTTCAGTATCGCAGATTTCAGGAGAATTTAAACCCGTTTTCTATTTCGGCAACCCATCCGTTAACTGATCCAGGTTTTGTTACAAATCCTGCCGTTGCTGATAACAGGCACGTAGGATTTTCAATGGCCACAAACCCTGTCACTGAGCCAGATTTATTAGTACAAGAAACGAGACGGGACTCATCTGAAAACAACCTGACATCGATCTCGGAACCAGATTTTCAAGGATTGGCTACATTTAGCAATACAATTCCAAAAACTTCACCAGGTAAGACATTTTGTTTTTTTGTTTTTCTCTTCGTTTTATTGCGGCGTCTTTGTTCTTTCAGCTTCCATTTTAGTAGTTGTAGCCGACATAGATATATTGAAACTTCCACAGTGCTGTCTGTAAGGCATGTTAGAAATATTGCATTATCAGTTTGACATATTGTCATTTTGAATTTTTCTTTTTTCTTTTTGAAACAAAGGAAATAAATGAAAGTAATATTTGAGAACAGGTTTCATAGGTTTCATGTCAAAACAAGAAAAGGCTCCATTTTGTTCGGCAACCTTCGTCACCCCAGTTGGTTATTCCTCAGGTTAAGTAAGGCTTAGTTCGTTAGGGTGTTAATGTACAATCGTAATACAAGCTGCAATGATGTTGTTGATTTTAAGATGTAGTTAATTGTTTTTAAAGGAATCATTTTGTACAAAATTCCCTACAAATTGATCAACAATTTCTGGTCAATATTTCTTGGACGCATCTTCATGATTTGCCGTGAATATGACCATCTTTCAATGCCCTTTTCGGTATAGTTGAATGTTGATTAGTGGTACTATGCCCAAAAAACATACTAATTAACATTAACAACATAAGGTTTCATCCAAATGACATGTCTAAAGCTAAATTCTGAAACCAAAAAAACCCCTATTTTTGTTCCATTTTTCTTCTAAAATTATAAATGGTTTTCGCTACGCAGAATTGTCTAAGGCATTTTAATGTCGATCCCTTAATAATCCGCTGATGAAGCACGGGACGCACATTGTAAATAGCTTGCATTACGCTATGTGTACAACGATACCTCAATGGATGACCTATACCAGTAAATAGATGGCGCCTTTCAATCTTTCTAAAATACAAATCGAGGCTGGGAGAACAAAATTTTGCTCTGGGATTCCAAATGGAAAAGCTTGATTGTCGAAAAGTTGCTGGCGCGACGAAAAAGACGCAGGTGCCATTTTTTGCCGTGATTCGGCATCGGCTCTCGACAGAATAGCTCGCGCGGTACTTAAGTACTTATAAAGGATAGGTTATACTTTTAAATTGTATTGTGAGAGTTTAAAAGAGGGGAAGGAAGTTACTATAAATTTCTTTGTTTGTTTTGTTCGTGAAAACTTCTTTTTAAACATTAATAATTGAAGTTACGCCGGTTGAAACTACATGTCTTTGTATACGTGTAAACGATATCCCTTATGTGAATCTCAGGCATTTGAGGTTTCATGGTACCGTACATGAAGTATGTTGTACTGTTGTATTCGAACGATGATTTAACTATTATTGGTTCATTAACTTTAACAGGGAGGTTTTTATAAAACAGAGAAAGTCGTGTTAGTTTTAAAATAATTAATAATAATTTGATCTTCAAAGTTGAGCTAACTAACCTCGGGTTGTGAAACACTAAACTGTTTGCTCTGTGACTCGCAATTAAGCGTCGGTTACACAGAGATTAACTTCCTGCCTGCACCCTTGAAGCATGTTTCCTTCAAAGAAGCTTTGTCATAAATTTATATCTATCTTCTTCTTCTTCTTCTATTTATTATATTATATTTAAAATAGGAACCAATATTTCACTTGATTACGTCTTGGTAGAATTAATAGAAATATATTTAAGAAAAAAGAGCAAAGAAAAACTGGTTACAATCCTTGAATGGACTTTCTGAATTTCACAACACTTGGTAGGAAATCTAATTAAATAAATTGAGTTATATGACTTTATTTTTTTCTTTAATAATATGAACAATATTTCAAGGCTGATAAAATATCACAATATGTACATTCACAAGAAAATGTTTGTCTTAATACTCAGTGTTAATAAAAGAAAAACAAAAAAAAAACCCACGACAGCAGAGAAATTGTAAATACATTTCAATCAAAGCATATTGGCAACATGCTATGATGACGAAAAATATACACACCTCACGTCACAATCGTATACATGTATATTACAATACAGAACCCTTGTTTCGTTCCTTAATAAAATTCTATTTTTCTTTCTTTCTATCTGGAGACCATTAAAACTACAATATGTTCTTCTTCATTTAAATTAAAAAAAAACAGTCGTCCGTCAAAATTTATTATTATAATCAGTTGCCATCCAACTACGGATACATTTCCATTATTAATAACAAATAATGAGTGAAATATTATACTTTGTTTATATTAACAGAGACATGGTAAACATAACCTATAAGAAATATTTTCGAATGATATTTTAATTGAAGTAAAGTTACGTGGAAACAAAAGTTGACTTAACAATTTTAATAACGCAGAAATGGTATTCGCATGGCCGTTGATATCTTGAGATGTGTGTGTATGTGGTGGTGGCGGTGTTGGGGTGGGGGTGGGGTCGGAGGGTAGGAGGGATATGTTGGATACAACAGTTATACGATAAAGCGGGTTGCAAAATAGGGCAATGACGGGATCAGGACGGGTTGAAGAAGAACATTTACACGACTACAAGTCTACAATAATAATAATAATCCTCTAGCTTTCATGGAATGACGTTGGCTGTGTAATTGTAGGGGAATAAAGTGGACTGGACTGGATTCAAGTGGACTGGATTGGCTTGGAGTGGAGTGGGGTGGGGCGGGTGGGGCTGGGTGGAGTGGGGTGGTGTGCGGAGGAGTGGAGGGGTATTTATGGAAAGTTGTGATATCTACTCCACTTCTTCATATGACGTAAATAGTCTTGCTTGTTTAGCAATTTAGTTTTTAAATTTTTCCACAATGTCTGATTTACAGATTTATGTCATCTTCTAGAAATGAAACACGGCAAATATGCTTCTTCTCTTTCTTCCGAGAAACACACACACACACATGCAACAACCACTGTGGTTGACCACTTATCCCTTTCAACAAACATCGATATCATTTGCATATATTATGCAATTAATTTTCATAAAATAAAGGTTAATATGCCTAGACCCGAAGATAAAATGTTCTCTGATGTCGCCATCTTGAGTCTTCCAGCTTAGATAAGCCACCATTTGTTTGCGCCTCCTCTCCCTTCTTAAGTTTCGCAGGTTCTTGCCTCATTCAGTGGCGTGGAATTTCAGGTCGGGCCTAAAATCATGTCAGCGGGCCCTCATTTTGAGGCCTTGGGGACACATTATCTTTTATCCCATATTTCCCGGGCCCCTAATTATCTTTGACTCCCTAGAAACCGATACTGTACCTCCCCTTCCCCCCTCCCCTCTCTCTCTCTCTCGTCGGGCCTGGCCACAACGCTCTATTGCATAGACCTACTCTGGAGACGCGGATGGCTCTCTATGTGTTAATCGTTTGTTTGTAGTTCAAGTGAACTGACAGAACCGGAAACATATGTCAAAGTTCAAGGACAATTACGTAATGTTCACTGTCTACTGTTATCACCTGATATTCCTACTTGCGATTTGAATGGGTTCTTCATGTCATTATTTTTTTTTTTAATTTCAGGCTTTACGTGTATTTACGTAAAGTTATAGTTTAAATTTGATGACTTAGTATTTATCTGGCAGTTCCATGACGTAATACGAAAGTGGGGCATTATGTCATTGACAATATAAATAAGGTGAAGGTGGTAGGGGAGTTGGGTGGGGGGGGAGGCGAAGGTTCCACTAATATCATCCAAATTTGTAAAGATACCTCTATAGTTTTATTTTAGCAATAGCTAATACAAGAGGAGAAATGAATAGTCTAGAACCCTACTCGCTGTATGTGTATGTTCGCCATTTCTGGAACATAACGACTTAGTGGTGATTTCGTGCGGTGTTCAAACAAAATGAAAAAAAAGACGTAGAATGAACTTTCGTTTGATAGTAATATAGACGAAACCGAATTGTCTCACACCTAAAAACTTTCAAGAAAAAGTAGAAGGACAAGGAATTTTATGAACTTGACATGAATCAGATATTAATGTCACTTGTGGTGACCACCCATCAACTATGTCGTTTCTCGGCATTTTTGGCTAGGATCCAGTGTAGCATTATCTCTCCCCCCCGCCCCTCCCCCTTCTAGGGGCATCGTGGTACACACCTTAATATGATCACACGGTCACAGTATCGATGCAAGGGGACAAGGGACAAGCGGATCAGTCGTTTCGTTCGTTGGTTGGTTTATCCTGTCCAGGTTCTTTCTTGGGTGACTTTTCTTTACAAATTATGTGGTTTTTACATGTTATCTAAAGTGACAACATTTAAATATATTTGTCAATACATTTAATAAAGTATTTTTTTAAAACGCCCGCTATCTCTCATCCCAATACACGGAGAATAATTTTGATGGTTAAAAACACAAAGGGTCCTGTGAAGTACTCAGGAAAACTTTTGGGAGTTTGTCAGTCCGCAGTTACATAGCATTACACCGCAGGAGGGCTGACAGTCATATCGGGACCCTGAGACATTTACGCCACTGTGTCCACTTTTTGAAGTACATATTTTGTTCTTAAGTATATTATAAAACTGAGAATACATTATTCTTTATCTTATATTTTCACAGGTCATATTTGATTTCGGGCTTTGAGACTATAGCCACCATTACCTCCACCCGCCCATTCCACCCCTACCCCACCCCATCGCGTCAGGCATGCATATATATACATATGAAGTTTAAGTGTGCGAATGACATATAGTATACTTACAGTAACTGCTTGCCTTGAGTCGGCACTTCTCCAACGAATTTCTTCCAAATTGTCCAACCATTTCTGAACTTTTTTTTTTAAATTTCTTTTTGGAAATGAAAACCTTACCAATGATAACAAATTTTCAGTGTTTATAGTATCGACAAGGGTAAAAAAAAGAATGAACTTACCGGCTACCATAGAAACACGTTATAACAGACCGAGTTTCAAGCTCTGTATGGCAGGCAGGATTTGATGTTGAAAATATTTGGGTATGTATGGAATATTTTCAGCACATGGTGAAGGGTGAAAAACAAAACAGTGGAATGTTATATTGTGACGTCATCATTGAGAAAACAAACAAAATATATAAATCAAGAAATAATATAAACATTTTATTTCGAATTCATACATACCACAAGAAACTGTATGTTAGCTGTGATTGCGAAAAGAAAACTGCCCGTTGAATAATTGAATGACAAAAAGTGAGGATTTTACTCCAAAGATCGAAAAACATATATCTAATTCGGAATCTTCACATTTTTGTTAGGAGGATAAAAAGCATTCATTCTTGAGGATGTTTGTATAAGGTGTCAATAAACTAGATCACAGGCCTAATTTATTAGACAGACTAAAAAAATATATTAAATTTTCAATTTGATATTTACGGTATTAGGCGCATTGATACCAGTGCCAAAGACGGCTTTAATAGAATGGTACTCGAAATGAAGACAATTTATTGTCGGAATCTTATAAATATTCACGAGTCATCAAAGGTCTGATGGTTTGAAGCTACCTTCAGTAAAAAGAAGGACAAATTAGAACTCACGGCATAAGGGGACGTCAGAACTGCAACACCGTGAAGTTGCTGACGTCATCGGTAGAACATTTTCTACCCAATCATATACACAGAGAGAGGAAAAACATGTTAAAAATAACGCATTCCTAAATATGAAGAAAATATTTTTGACAAGTGTCCATAATAATATTGAATTTTACAGACTATGTATGTATAAAATGGACTATGCATTTAACAACGCATAGCTTAGTTTGGTAAATTGATTGGTCTTATATCATCCAAGCGACCGTATATATATCACCATCCTGAGACAATGTATAGAGAATATAACCGCTGCGCTGGTTGTAAAAGTAAAGGTTAATTAGTCAATTTTGTTTAGAGAGGTGAGCAAAGCAAAGATTTAGATTGGCAGCATCTCCATAGCTACTAATGCGTAGGCAATTCTAATTTTATTGCTATGTTGCTCAAACACATATTAATTCACACTTTTATTAGATTGTGGGTAGATATATGTCGTGTTTTTACAAGTATAGTGTCTTTATGCATTGTCGCTCTAAAATGAAATCAACATTCTCACTACCACCTCCCCCCTCACTCCTTTGTTTTGTTTTGTTTTGTTTTGTTATTATCATCAAAGTCGTATATAAACTAATTATATATTATAACCGATTTACGGCGAAGTGTTTTAAGTTTATGAGCTACCAACTATAAGACAAAAAAAAGAGAGGGAAAAAGATAAAAACAAAAGGATAGCTAAAATCTCTATCGCTTTATCTTTTAATTGTTTCATAAAATTTTAAAAAGAAATGTATACCAACCCTTATATCTATGATGGGATTGTAATAGATTAACAGGGAAAAAATAATATATATATATATATATATATGAAATTTCTGCAAAAGAAGACTTTATATTTTGGAAATAGTGGGGGAGTAATCCGTTCCCAAGAGGTACGTAGGATATAATATGATCACGTGGCCTTTTCTTGAAGCCCCACCCTCAACAGGTGTTATTTAATTGTCGAAGGAATAAATTAAAACGTTGAGATATTGAGGGTCAGTCGTTTCGTCCGAAAGGATATGCAAGTAACTGTTCTGACAATCATTCGAGTTTGAGTTTCTGGTCAAAACTTCGACGCATATGAGCTTCCTATTCCGTGTCTTGAACCTAAGAAAACGAAATCGTGGAATTTTATTTTTTTTAACTCCATAAAACCCTCCAAAAATAGCAGTGATAATATTAACAGTGATGATGATAACAGTGATGATGATAACAGTGATGATGATGATGGTGATGATGATGATGACGACGACGATAATCATGGTGATCATGATGATCATGATCATGATGCTGATGATGATGATGATGATGATGATGATGATGATGATGATGATGATGATGATGATGATGATGATGATGATGATGATGATGATGATGATGATGATGATGATGATGATGATGATGATGATGATGATCATGATCATGATCATGATGATGATGATGATGATGATGATGATGATGATGATGATGATGATGATGATGATGATGATGATGATGATGATGATGATGATGATGATGATGATGATCATGATCATGATCATCATCATGATCATGATGATCATGATGATCATGATGATGATGATCATGATCATGATGATAATAATAATAATGACAATGATAATAATCTATTATTTACTACAAACGATAGCAAAATAACAATATTACTAATATAAATAATTATGGATATTATATCGCATTTCGAACACATGCTTTATTTTCATTGATATTCTGTTTAAACAGATTGCTTTGTAATGTTTATGGAACAAGAAATGAAGGTACTACTTATACACTCGAGATCAGACGTTTACTGTATACGTTAACAACATGCAAGATTACACGTGTCTTCAATTCAATGTTTATTATACTCGTTGTATACATTTATATATATGATATCACACACACCTGAACGTCACAGGTTGGCCTATCCATATACGTTTCCCCTTACGTTCTTATACTTATGGGCGTAAGAGATGAGGGATGATTTGGGGCAATCTACAAATCTCCCCATCCCGAAAAAGATTTTTCTTTTATGTTTCAGCAAAATTGTCTGACATCCTCCCCCCCCCCCCTTACGTGCCAACTCGAGAGACGGTCGGCAAACTACGTGAAAAGACTCAAAGTGGGTCGCAGAAACATGCTCCGTTGGTCGCGCGATATTTCTAGACGTCGAAAAATGTATCTAACGTTTTCGGAGCGTGTTGCCGAGATCGGTTATACCTAAAAAATAAAAAATAAAAAATGATAATATATATATAGATATATATTATCATTGAGCGTACTACTTGTACAGCATTAACGTTACACAGCATTAATGTTACACCCTCATATTGTGAAAGTGTTTGCACACTTGATACAATCTTTCCAATCTTTGCTATCATTAATAATGTTTGGTTCAATTATATGTGTTTAGGTTGGCCTCTCATTCACTTCCAACTTTCAGCTCTCAATATATGATTTCAAATATTTCTGAAGCATTAGTAGTATGCTAAATAATGGCACATACTAGGGAGGGTTTTAAATGAAAAGTGAAGTGTGAGAAACATTTCACTAAAATAGAGAGATGGTCAGGTTAGAATACGATAAACGCAGGCTAAAATCCACACGAGCATTTTGTTTTAAGTTACTTCGACAAGCGAACGAATTTTTTCCCTTCACATGCAGACATCACTAATAACAGGGTTATCCGTCGACCGGAAGTGTCAAGCGGTATCTACGTGAAAGGATGATTTATCAATTAACCAATGAGCTATAATTAAAACAACAGAGGATTCAAGTAGTTAATATGTGATTTTTGCATTTAAAATAGCATTATCTGTAGTTTAACACCAATCAAGGTTAGTCCCTGCTAGAAAGGAACAATTTTCTTTCCCCCTGTTTTTGATGACACCGGGATGTGTGACGATGGAACGAAGTGCACCTTGAGTTCAACCTAATAACAAAGTGTATACATAAAAGGTTAAAGGTGAAACTGCACTGATGAAAATGATGCATACACACACACACATATATATATATATATATATATATATATAGTTATATATAGTTATATAATGTTATATATATATATATATATATATACTTATATATAGTTATATAATTATATATATATATATATATATAAATCTGATCTTAGTGGCATGCATGTACTACGACACAAACATGAAAATAATGGACTTTCCCAGACACATCTTTTAAATCAGAATGTCTCCCAAATGGAGCTAGATTGTTTCTGAGCTATTTGGGGCGAAATAATAGTATTGACTAAGAAAGGGCAATTATCAATGCGGGGGAAGGGACCAATGAATCTGGTCTCATGCACCACATGCGACCTTTGAAGACAGACCCATGTATATGCAAATATATTCTGTTACCATAAAGATCGCATGCACCCGGAATGATGGAATTTTGCATAAGAAGTGCAAATGAAATAGCAAATAAAATTTTAGATTTGGGGAGGGGGGGGGGTCGTGGAGGGAGGGGAAATTCATTGTTCCATAACTGGCTCAATAGGAGCAATTTAACTGACCGTTAAACATACAGATCTATAATTTTGAAAGAGCAGTTCCCTATATTTGTTGTTGTAGTTTTATAATTTTACACCATCACGACGTGGCTTGGTCAGTGTGCAGGCACAATAATCGAAAAATAAAATCGACTCTTTCTCTGTTTCTTCCGTCAAGGCGACAAAGACAAAACTGATTTGGATCAGGGCAGCGACACTTCTAGTCCGACTCGAAGAAAACGAAGACCATACTCGAAATTACAACTACTTCACCTCGAGAGAGAGTTTCAACTTTGTATGTATCCATGCAGGGAGAGGCGAGTTTGGCTCTCACAAGTACTCAATCTTACCGAGCGACAGGTAATTTACAAGTCCTTACACCCCATGGCCTACCCCTTCCCCCCTTCTCCCTGTTCCACCCCCACCCTAAGCAGCCTTCGCAAGCTCTGCATTTATATTTTAATATTGTCAAATTCATTTAACCATCATACATAATGGAATACTGATTAATGTTTCTGTCCAAGCTTTTCGAATGTTTGTTAACTCTTTAACAATTTTTGGTTTTGTCAACATGATTACAATCATGTTGAACATGTTGTCATGTATTATATTTCAATGATAAGATACATTGTAATAATCATATAATAATAATAATAATAATAATAATAATAATATAGAAATATACATAAACATCATTAGATGAGCGTATGAGGTTAGGTATACAATATCGCAAACATAAGTGTGGAAAAAATGTGTGAATTGATTTTAAAACGTGCAAATTGTAATTTGCACTTTGACATTTAATAATAAGTCTAATCTGTTATCGGATTCGTGGCGTTTTCATGGAAATAGGGAACAGGAAGAGAGGAAAGAATATTAACAATAATGGGCTGAAGGTAATACCAAAATGTTTGAGTGAGGACCCAAAAAATATTATGCAATAAAAGGACACTTACAATCCCCATTATTATTAATTGTTTTTAATTAATTTTTTTATTAACAAACTTTGGCTTCTATAAGTTAGCTAAACTCTTGTCGTGCCTTTTTTCGATCCTATGATTTTTTTGTACCGTCGTTTTTTTCTTTTTCTTCACACAGGTCAAAATATGGTTCCAGAATCGGCGAACAAAGTTGAAGAGGACCATGGAACGCGAAAAACGCGAAAATGAACAAATGCAACGAGACATGGCCAGTCTTGCCATGAAATTTTACTCCGCACAGTGAATCGCAAAAAGTCCGGAAGTGACGTCGGTGGCAATGACC
Organism: Apostichopus japonicus; assembly: GCF_037975245.1. Lineage (NCBI taxonomy): Eukaryota > Metazoa > Echinodermata > Holothuroidea > Aspidochirotida > Stichopodidae > Apostichopus > Apostichopus japonicus. The sequence goes on along the minus strand of NC_092563.1, from coordinate 15,885,961 downwards.
GATTCTCTGTATATGTCACGCTCTTCTTGATCTGCATTTACCGTGACGAGATTTGTCTGTGTGACGTATTTGAAAACTTATACAATCGAAGGGGGTTTTTTATGCTTACAACTTAAAGCGATAGATTTCCTTTTCGTGTCACGAGGTATACAACTATACCAGTCAACCATTGATGCATATAGCATTTGCTCATTAAAGTAAGCAGATCTCCGTTTTTTTTACTCCCCCCCCCACCCCCTGGGGGCAGGTTGAAGAATATAACAAATGTTCGAAACTTACAGAAACATTGTGAATATGGAGGAGGCAATAAAACCAAGTACTCAATGGATGATTTTTTTTTCTACTTGTGAAACTGGGAAACCTGGATCCAGAATTTCTCCGAAGACGTAGATCGGGGAAAGAAGTATTGGTAGATACCGGAAATAATTCAGAAATAGCACTGCCTTTGAGAAACAATCGGTCAGATTGTAAGGAATGCCCGTCCACTACATTATTCCGTTACGTATACGGTATAATTTAGATTTGAGCAATTGTGTGTTAACAGATCATTTTATTTCCCCCCCCCCACCTCGCCCCTCACCCCTCGCACTGAGTAAAAAATATCAGAAAAAGGGACCTGCTGGTTCCTCCACGGATCCCTTCCCTGCGCACAGTTAGTATATTGATTGTAGTTAGACCATATGTGTTGCTTTAAGCTCGTGGCTTATGAAGCGTTAGGAAAATAGTAAACATAAGTCATGGGACGCTAAGTTTAATGAAGCAAGCTATTACGTAGCCTACGTTCTAGTAAATGCAATGTTAGGTTACTTGAGGTCACACTGTATAAATATATGTTTTATGAAAGATACGAAACAAGATCAAAAGATCCCGAATCACCGGATGTTAAACAGATGAAGTTATGTAGAAACCATGTCGTCTTAAATTGAGATATGCATACACCTTTTTTTCTTCTGAATAGCGCATTTATTTTGAAAGGCATACGTCCCCTCGGCTTCATAGTTCCCGGTGCCCATGGCATTTGCTCGTGTACTGGAAAGGAATTGCTCATTTCCAAACTTTACTCTTGAACTGCTATTTTCACCCATCTACCCCCCCCCCTCCGCCCCCCTCCCCACCGCCAACCTATCATTATGAAAGATACACTAACAGCTTTTAATTTAACCCTACGTTCATTATTAACGTTTAGGGGATTAGTGGGGAAGGGGGGGGGGAACTCTTAGAGTTTTGAGTAGAAACACATTTTTAGAAACTTTTCTACTTTAAGCATGCCAAAATTTAGAAGTTAAACAAATGACCTTTTAAGTTTTCCTCACCTATCTGAAACTGATTGCTACAGAATTTTTTTTTTATAAACGTCAGCTGAATAAACATCAACATAACTTGAAATAATTACACTTGCTCGTCTGTCAGCGTTTGCCTGCTTCAAATATCACCAAATACCAAAACTTGTCACAATTCGCCATTCCAAGTTTTAAAAAAAAATAGCTTTCAGCACTTGAAATTGTCTCGCTTTTTTTTTGTTTTTTTTTTTGGTATAGGTAAAAATCTACAGTAGCCATTAAATATTCCATATCTGCTAGCTGAGAACGTAAAATGCAATCGGGTTTAGCAAAGATAATTTTGGCAGTGATATGTAGGTAGGTGTACGTCTAAACACTCTTCAGCATTTCATAGAAACATGAATTATAAATTGAAAAAAAAGGGGCGTGATATTCTAATTAAAAGTTATTAGCATAACAAAAAGCACTGAGATATTCAGAATGCGCGTTCGGTTTGTTTTTTTCCCCTCTCATTGGCGGAGTCAGAGAATAAAGAAATATCAGTTTTTTAGATAATGTAGAATTTGAGATTTAGTTCGTGCAAATATACAGAAACATTCTCTCTCTCTGTATTTTTCACAAACATTCTCATGTTCTCAATAGTTTGGTGTCAATCACTAACTGATTTCGGCCATTTTTGCAATGTCATTTCTATCAACTGATGTTTTAAAGGTTCTTTTAACGCTATACATTCAAGGCACCAAAAAGCTTCCGTATGCTCCTTTTTTTTTACCTCTTCTCTCCCTTGCGGACGATCGCTCTCCCAACGTCCTCGCGTGGCGGGCACGGGCCGTCAATTTAGACCCATCTGTGGAAACAATTTAGCCCTACCAAGGCCAATTACCCCGCGACAACGTCGATAACTCCCTAGAGAAGGATACCGGCATTTTAGTAGAGTCAGGCAAAGCCAATATACTATTTTGTTTGTTGGTGTAGCCAAAAAATACAAATTTTATTCCGCAGATAAATGATGGAAAAGGCCCCTGTTGGTTTCCCTATATGGCCGAGAGGACAAAAAATCAGGTCGGATTTTTTCTTTTGCAATTTCATGCTCCGTTGCAAAAATTTTGGTGAGGAATTATGCTAAATCAGTATGCTTTCATGTAAAATGAATAGGTCTGTCTGCTGGAGACTCGCGTACCGAATTTTCATCCAATTTCATGAGGGGTATTTTTTTTTCCTTTTTTCTTCTTTTAGTGTTTTGTTTCTTTTCTGGTAAAACAAAATGTATAAATTAATAAAAATCTTCTGGGAATTGATGTTCTATTATTTTGTCAGCTATGATGCCACAGAAAAACAGAAACAATAAGTTTGACAATTATCGATCTTGATCCAAACCATTCCTCCCCCAAATGAACGAGTAAGGGGGTAATTGACTTCAGGTCACATGTCAATGACGTCACATGCTCATCGTGAAGAAATCGAAATTTTATGGAAAACAAATAAAGAACAGGGTGTGAGATCTATCTAAGATAGGGATTTATAAAATAAAATAAACTTACTGGTTGAAAAAAAAAATACGATATTGGCCAAATTATGAAACTTTGATCAATCATTATGTATTGGAATAAGAAAACTGCAATATCTTGAACTGTTACCCTATCATTAAAGAACTACGTCACAATATTAAGCTTAGGCTTCAACTCTACATAAACAAATGAGTCAGCATAATTACAACAAGAACAACAAAAACACGAGAGTGAAAGAGATAGAGAAACGATTTAAACTTCGGCGAACACCTAAAATCGATATTTATGACCGTTTCATCTGTACTATTAATATTTGTAAAGAATATATCTTTTTCTTTAAATTAATCACCAGGTGATTTACCTTTTACAATTTATGACCTAAATTCATTTCCCGCTCCTTCATAATATGATTTAAGACAATATAGAGTATAAGCATGGACGACAAGGCCTATGTAAACGATTGCTATGGTAACTTACCCGAGATGTTTCTTAACCTTTGACCAGCCTCGTTCAAAGCATTTTTCTCCAGTCATAATTGGTGATGTCGTCTGCAAAGGTAAAACACGGCATATATCGACGAAATAACTTATTTTAGCATTGTCCATATCACTTCCATCATGTTGCATGCGTGTTCAGACATTTCCAAATGATCTTTTTTTCGCTCTGTCCTGGACAAAATCCCTTCCGTTCTGCCCTGGTAGCGTACGATCTTTATTGACTCAACACTGCACAACACTGACCTCGCTCAAACGGTCTTCAGCAGACTCGTTTTCGAAATTGCCACGCAGACGTCCTTTTGCGTTTGCTGGCCCTTAGGGTTGGCATTCTGGAAAAGGCTCTCCGAGATGTTGTACATATATTTGTAATTATTTTTTTTGGTACACATTCGAATCCAGCTTAATGGCAGTTTATTGAGAAAATGTTAAAGCAGCAGGTCCGTGCTTATGAACCCCCCCCCCCCCTCCCCCCTCTACAAAAAGTATGATTTCATCATAGTCGGTAGTTTATATTTTATTTGTCTGAATAATTGACTATGAAATTAACTGTTACAATTATTTATACTAAAATATTGACATCCTTATTGTTGCTATAGATGATACCTATATTATATTCCCGGACACAGCTTAGCAAGTTTTGGAGTTATTTTGATTTCCAACTGTAGTGTTTTTTTTTAAATCGTAACTAAATTCATAGGAGCAATGTCAAGTAGTATCCTACCGTTATAGTAATATTACATTGTTTTGGCCTATACCGCGATATTATCTAATAAGCGTCAGTGTCGTCGTTACCAACATTAAAACATGTTTTGACATTTTAGGAATTGCTCGGCATCCTTGGAACGTAGTTAATCCGAAGGTTTTTATTTATTTTACGCAATTACTAATTAATGATACGATCGAGCTCCTTTTCGAAAACAAATCCTGGATATCAGAAAGCATTCTCAAAATATTGCCTATTTGTGAAGCAAAAATAATGAGAAAATTATTATGGTGCAATTTATTCTGAATTATTATATCCTTAAACCAATGACGAAGCCAAATATTATGGTTATAACGTGTAATCTATTAAGGCCTACATATGTCTGATATTATGCAATTAATGGACTAAAATGTAAGAAAAGTTCTCATTTGTGCATGTAATTAGTGGTCTGTGGTTATTGCCTCCAATTGCTAGAAGACCAACTGATCTTATTGTAAACTGTATAGTTATTTCTGTCCCTGTAATTATACCACTTTCTGGAATATTGGGGGGGGGAGGGTGGGGGATGGGGGGCAACCCATTACGATGTGTTTAAGAGCCTTATGACCCTGCTTTAATAAAGACATGCAGGCAGTAAGAAATAATTTTCATATTGCAATTAATATTTTCCTTTTTTTAAGCTTAATCAAACTGTAATCGTCAAAAAAATTACGAAAAATAATTTTATTCATTTTTATTGCTGTATATATGCCCTTCTGTAAAATATTACCTTATTGCTGATTTGTAAGATGTGTTTTGTAAGCAAATTTATTTCTTCCTACAAAAACTGAGAGAAAGAGAAGGAAGGAGAAGAATAAGAGGGAGGAAGCGGAAGTTGTAAAATGTCCGATGTCGTGAGCCCTCTGGTATCAATTGCATATATGCAAACTCTTTTGTTAACAAACAAAATTATCTTGTAAAACAAGTAAGAAAGTTTTCATATGGTTTCAGAAGGTCGAGAACTGTTCAGTTTTTTCTTCCCCCCCCCCCCCCACTCGACCCTCTCAGTTTTGCAAGAATTGACGCAATAGAGAATTAGAAATGTTTCATACACCGCTAAAAAAAAAACCTTTGATGATTCCGATTCGTCTAATAGCGATAAGCTTTTTTTATGCAAAGAAATGATCTTCCGTTATTAGCCTGTGTGTTTTGTTTTATAATTTGGCAGCTTTTATTTAAGATATTAACATCTACTTTTGAAAAGAGAATCAAAAAACAAAACGGGCTTTTATTTCTGTATTTAAGTCACAATGATCAGGGAAATATTTTTTAACGTTATCATCTGTGTTTACTGAATCAGAAACAACTAACTTGACATTTTTAAATTTAATAAACTCATGTTATTTGAAACAGTAATGTAGTTTTTTTTTAATATAATTTCTGAAATCAGACAAATTGTATAACTGACTTAAAATAACCAGACCAGGACTATATGAACGCAGAAATTTGAAGCCAAACGTCTTCGAAGATTCTATTTCATTGGTATTATTATTACTATCATCATCATTATTATTATTATCATTATTATTTGTACTATTACTATTATTATGATTACTCATTTTGGAGGTTGCGAGAATAGGGAAAAACAAACTCACTTTTGGTAAGAAATTTAAAATATGAAAAAAACCCTGAAAATCAAAGTTAATACTATTTCGATGAGGTTGGTAGAAATTGTACTCACATTCGTAACGAAATTTAGCCTATGCAAACTAGTCACGCTATCAATTCCAAATTTCCAAATGTAATGACAGTTTTCTGCGTTATTCATAATAAGTTATAAACACCTTAGCTTGTGTAAGGAAACGTTAAAAAAAGGGTTCTCGTGGGCTTGGGGAGGGGGCATTTTTTCTTGACCTCAGAAGCATTTACATTATGGTATTTATAGTACATGTTGTAATGATTCGATGGAATGTTAAAATTGCACTATATATTTTGTAACATTCCTGTCAGTAAGATACAATAGCTGTCAAACCTTTCCGATTTTGGATGGCTTGCCTTTGGTTTGTAAACTCTATACATACGGATTCTTTAGATGTGTCTGTGAAAGCCCGTTTGATAAATGAGCACCAAAAATGCTTGTGACCGCTAGGATCAAAATGGCCTTTAAAACTGTCTTTCCACTTTCCACGAGGCAAGTTTATTCCATGCACACGTTCTCAAGAATTTCTCAGAACGGAACGACTGTTTTTATTCTCCGTTCTACTTGATCGTTTCCAAGGTAACGCTCTGTTTGTATACTTGCCCAAGCATTTCGTAAGATTTGGCTGAGTTTAATGCCAAGCCATAACGTGCCTTCCATGAATAATAATATTCCAAGGGCTGAATAATATTATCAAATTGTTAATAATTTTGGTGATATTTTAGCCGGGGTTTCTTCCAAATTGATGATGCACATTCCAATTGATATTATATATTTCTATGAAATGATCTGCATTGTAAATATGAAAAATAAAACATTCCTTCCATTTAATACAAAAAAAGAAACTGAGTTTCATCTATATTTTGTTCATGTGTTTGATTGGTAAACAGATATATATATATATATATATATTTATATATACATATATATATATATATATATATATATATATATTTATATATACATATATATATATTTATATATATATATATATATATATATATATTTGTATGTGTATATAGATCTAAAAGATTATTAGTAACGCTCAAGCTGATAACACCCCTCCCCCCTACCATCTACCCTTTCCCAACTCCATCCCCTACCAATATACCCCTGAACCCTCCGTCCCTTACCTCCCTACGCCTCCAGCAAGGACCCAAAGTATAGCTATATATTGATTGATCAACTGTTAGAAATTTTCTAAAACTTGTTCACCCAACATTCGTAAACATAGTTCCAAGTTTCGGTTTGTTTCTCGCAGGTACTAAATCTTTATCGCGAAAAGAAGATTTGTAATGAATCAAATTAATGGATGTTTAACAAGTCATAAATCATTTTTTTTTCAATTCTATAAAATTTCATGCCTCCGTTAACTTTCTTAGTAATATCAATCAAACCAAATATAAATATTTCAACAAGTAAAAAAAATTTAGGAATAATTAATCATCGAAGTTTTTGGTGCTTTGATGTTTAAGAGTATAGGATTGATACCAACAATTGGGCGTAATAAAAACAAAAATCACGAGGATTGATTGATTGAAGGTAATAATAAAACAGTTCAGGAAATTTATTGATGATAAAAGTGATATTAATCCACGAGATTATTTGCCAATCTCAGAAAACCTTATATATGCTGATTTTTCGACTCTTCTATAGCCCATTATCAAAACGGTAAATGAGAGAGGAAAATTTGCATATGTTATAACATACCATAGGATACCATCAGTTATATGTTATAGTGGAGGTACGATAGTCCGATTTATGTCAATTCTGGGTAACGGCCATACTGGGTGAGCTATCTACTAGTTGTTAGTACTACACCGCATACTAGGTTTGTATAACAAACGATGAACACACACATATATATATATACAAAGGAATGAACTTGAGGAATTAGACCACTCATTATTTTTCAATGAGTTTTCTTCGGCGTTCCATGCGAATTCACTTCTGTTGTAGGCCTAATATAATTCTCAATAAGTATGCTGCATGTTCGGTTGATTTTGATCAAGTTTTATCGATGCTGTTTGATTCTTGAAAATACGTTGAATAGGTCACGAGCTTGAATATAGTCACATTTTTCATTTCAAAAAGTTAATTCACAGCAAAAAAATAATAAATAAATAAAATGTGTTTGCCTTTAAAATGTTTTCTATGAAAAAACTTCAAGATCGAACCAAATGATTCTTTCTTGTTCGATCCTTTAAACATTCATTTGGTGACCAATTCAACAGGGTCATCAGTTGTAATGTCAGTTTGAGTAATGCTCGGCAAGTTTAGACAAAATACCAACTTAATACCGCCCCTTCCCCCACCCCATTGCCCCCCCCCCCACAAATGCTTTGCATTAAAATTAGAAACACATCTTTGAAATGTTTGAACATTCTCACTCCTCCAATTTATGAGAGGTTGGGGCAATTTGCTTCATTTAAACAAACGTGGCCACGGTCCAGTACGATATATGGCATATAACATCGAGAATCTCTCGGGGACTTTATTGGTGTTCTTCGGTTATCGCCCAAATACCTATATTGAGTGGTTATTAAAGCCAGGTGTATCATCGCTGATGCTGCTGGCCTTATACAGTAATTATATACATACATACAAACATACATACGAGATCAGAAAAGAGACGCCGGGTTATAAGTTGTTAAATTTTTTGGAGAGATATCCTTCAATCTAAAACCCCGTCTCATACCTCTCCAATTATTCTGTAACTATGGTAACCGACTCCAAGGCACCCCACGGGGCTTTACTCGAGGTTTCCCTCGAGAGAAAAGTAACCGCTTTCAGCCGATTAATCCGTCTTCAGGATTATTAACCCATGGACTCTGTGAGTCACGAGAGCGGCACGCGACAGACTTGCGAAGTATATTCTTGTTCGCCCTCTATACAGCTATATATTGGCCGAAGGAGAATTTATGGCAAGTTAAAATAGCATATATCTTTAAAGGAGATTATCGTTTCTAAAAAGAGAGGGAGGGACAGGATGGAGCGATTTTTATCAACATTTGAAACTGTCTATATTTGAAATGAAAAAACTATACGATCTTTTGAATATTACACATATCAATCCATCGTTTAGTTTGATTTCTTGGCATACTATTATCTCTGACGTAATTAAGAAATCATGTCAGCACGAATGACCAAATGGGTTAAAAAAAAACTGGCAGTACCGTATTCATATGTATAAGTGCAATTGAGATAGGGTTTTTCTGCAATATACTATCATTGATTTATGTTTGTATGTATATAGATAGCTTATTCAATTCTTTCATTTGTGTCATATTTATCAGTTTAAATATATATATATAAATAAATTTATATATATATATATATATATATATATATATATATATATAAATATATATATAAATATATATATATATTTATATATATATATATAGGCCTATATATATATAGGCCTATATATATACATACATACACCCACACATACATCACACATACATACATACAAATGAAAAATATGGAAGAATTGAATAAGCTAAAATTGTGAAACTTTGGCGATCATGATCCCTACCTGCAGATATAGGCCTATATATCTTAATAAAGTGAATAAAGACAGAATTTAATAAATCACTATCGCTTCCTCTAATTCAACTGCAGTTAATTTCGAATTTAACCAAAAAAAAAATCATCCGTCGGTCGTTATAAAGTGTACACTTTGAGTAATTGCTTATGATCCATAATTAAATTATGTCACCGTAAAAGAAAGTTTCCCAGTTTTTTTTCGTTTTTGAAACTCTAAAAAAACTGTATATAGACTGACTAATTGGATATCCTTGAAGGTTTCTAATCCATTGGTTTAATTCAGGGAAATGATGGATCAATGAATGGTTCCTGCGGGAGACATCTTTTACCTCTAACGATCCAATCCAAATTTGCCTTCCAAATTAACGAGGAGGTTATTCTTTACGTTAATCTTTCGTTATTAAAGGCTATACGGCTAATTAATTTTAAACGTTTCAAAAAAAAAATCAAAACAAGGTAAGGGAAAATATTTTATTAGCCATTAGAAATGACAATTATCAGACTTGATGGTCTGTTTAATGTGCTGAAGGAATAGAGACAGGTGCAAAACACGTCACAATTTATGTACAAGTTCTCTAATATTTGCTGGTTGACTATATGCCTATCAGAGTGGACATTTTTTGGGGGTGCGGGGGAGGCACTTAACCATGTAGGACTAAAGACCTAAATCCTTCAGGTCCCTGCACTTGGTGTATGGTTGGTATATAGTTATCTCTTATATCGGTGATTAAATACGTTTCTGGAAGAAAAAAAACAACCTTCACACAGCTAAGAAAAAAGTATTGAAAATATCGAAATGCCAGAACATTACCTATGCCACCAACTGGTTGGTTTTACCGGCTCTGAACCGAGGCGTCGCAGGCCCCGCCTCGTAGAGGTGTCGAATAAGCGCCGTAGTCTTCTTAATCGTAACAGATTCCATTTTCGTCTTATACGCCAAAATGTAGCCATTGTTTCGTTATTTGGAAAGCTACTATATTTGAATTCTTTTTAGCTTAAGGCCACTTTTTTGCTATTTTTTTTTTAACTGCAGGGTACTTTGTTATTGCACGTTTTTTTTTAATGTTGCAACAAATGGAATTGTTGCAAATTTAACAAAGAAAATTCCCGGGAAACAAAGTAATTACATAAACGGATAAAGGGTTCACTTTATTCTCCCGCAAAAAAAAGTGCAGTGCTAATTTATGATGGGCCACTATTTGAGGTTTTTCTACCACAAGTTCTCACTGCGTTACCCCATTTCCCTTGCCCATCTCGGCTCCGTCGTCCCTGAACTTCATTCCAAACTTTGATGTTGACGATAACTAAAGTCAACTTTTTATTCTTCACATCCTCTCACCTCAGAAGAGACCGTGACGATATCCAGTACAGATACACTTCCGATGAAGAATAGTGACATGTCGGTTTTGGCTGCTATCATAACATGTGTCATGCACCTGTTATGGCATGTTATGGCATGTTACAAATGTTCATATCATTTCAAGGATTTCACGTAATCTTTTAAAATATAACATATATTCTTAGATGATCCCTGAATTTCCGATCATAGAGGTAATATCTTATAGGCTCCGCCTTTTTTCTTCTTTTTTTCCCCCCGCTATGTGAGCACCATGGTATATTCTTACCGTGTTCGATTGCTGTGGGCTACAGGAAAAGTTTGTCAGGTGCATGAACACCTTTTTATCTCAGTTGGGCATCAAGTTAACGGTATATCCGAAGGAAAATGCATTTCCATTAACAAAAGAACGCAATTTTCCTTAGAATATATCATTCATTATCAAAAAATATTTCATATACACACAAACATACATACAAATACGCATTGTTTTTAGGAAATAAATATAAAGTAAAAGTAAAAATCCAAAGTGGAGAATCTATATCCTCTTTTGGGCCAACAGAATGATTTGGATTTGGAAGGAAGCAGATATTGGCGATATTTTTCAAGAAAAAAATCTTAAACACGAATTACTTCAAAAAGTTTCAAAATTATAACACCATGTATAATATATATATATATATATATATATATATATATATATATATATATATATATATATATATATATATATATAAATATATATATAAATGAAAAATGAAAATCGTATTATTTATATATATAAATATATATATATATATATATATATATATATTTATATATATATATATATATATATATATATATATATATATATATATATGTATGAATATATGTATGAATATATGTGAATAGATATGTGTGAATACCGGCTAATTTTGAAATTTTACAGAAATCACTCAAGACGTGTTAATGACTTGGTGAGGCCAGACCCTTTACACGATGGACTGTTGAATACATTAACAGTTATGGTTGACCTGACATAAGTTTGTATAGGTAATGATAATGGCCACTTGGGGGAAAAATTATAGCACAAGTAAAAACGATAAAAAAATATATAAAAACAGAAAGAAAAGTGGAATGATGAGTAATACCTTATCATCTAAACTGACGAAGAAATCGAAACTATCATGAAAAAGTTGAGTAAGTTAATATAAGGTCAGACTCATTCTTCACCTCATACCGGTACTGGCTTGAGAGACAACAATCATGGTAATTATTTCATCGTGTTAGATCAAATTGACATGGAGGAATGTGGGGCGGGGGTGGAGGGGGGGGGGGTGAGGGTTACCAGAGGTTGTTAATCGGTGCGTTGTTAAGCAATCCACATCGTGTTATCAGAAAATGAAAGCCAAACAATTAACAATAAATCATAATTGCATGATTAGTGTAAAGCAGGTTTCAGGTTTGAATTTCTACTATTGAAACGAAATTTATATTTATGAATTGCAAGATCTATAAGGTAACACACTGCAACGTTAATATTTGCTCTCTTTTTCTTTGTGATTACTAGTTTGTTTGTTTCTTTTTTTGTGTGTGTTTAATTAATCGTTTTATTAATCTTATTATTAATTGTTTTTATTAATCGTCTTCAATTATATATATATATATATATATATATATATATATATATATATATATATATATATATATATATATATATATATATATATATATATATATATATATATATATATATATAGAAATAAATATATATATAAGTTGCTTTCATATGACCAAACTTGCATCTCAAATACAACAGATTGAATATGAGTGTGAGAATAGATTCAGGGTCGGAACCAGGCCGTTGACCGGGGTATGTCTGGCCACCCCCCCCCCCCTTTTGTGCTAAGTTTCAAGTCCAATAGGTCGAGTACACGAGTACAAATAACATAAATAAGATGTGAAAAAAAAAAACGTTACAAGAACAAACCTCTCTACACGCCTACCAATTACCAATAACACAAACTTTAAAAGCTTGACAGATGAGAGGAAAATACTTGAGATGTGTAGCATTTCACTGGACTTAAGTACCATTCCAATTGAGTTAAGTGTTACAGAGCGATAGGAATTAGTATTCCCCACCGACCCCACCTGGACCCATTCCTCGCTAACCCCCATCCACCACCTCTCTCGACAGGTACACTCTGTGACACATCGTTCACCCCACCACCACCCAAAAACGTTTCGCTAGGACTTTAAGGTCGGGATTTAACACTTGCTCTAACAATCTGCACAAACAAACTGCTTTTATGGACCATATGACCCTCGCATGAAAAGACACGGTATATTTGTTTAACATTTTATATCTGAGAAGCATACAATAGTAATTTGTCCTACACGCTGAAAGTATAATTCATATTTCATAGCGCAAAAAATGTAACCAATGAAGTGAACAATCTGCTAGAAGGACAAGAGTCTGAGATGGACGAGAGACAGAGAGATAATGGGAGATGGAGAAAGAATTAAGCGAAAAAACAGATTCTTGCGCTTAATGTTTACACCTTGGAGATTCCATGCATCCTAACCCAGACCCTTGATACACTGGGTGAAGCCGATATACAGCAACATTTTAAAACTTCAATGTTTTACATAAAATATTACACTGTTTTGTAAAGAAAAAAGCAGGTATATATATCGAAAGATGTTTCTCGCATTACACGTACCTCCTCACTGATGGTGGATATACACGTCGCAGAAGGATTTTTGTCCTAGCGGGGTGCTATCTTCATGTGGGCTTAAAACGTGCTTATGGCGCTTATACAATACAGAGTTTATAGGCTGGAAAACAAAAGGAGAAATAACACCAACATTTGTCAAATGGGGGAGCCAACGGGATCTTCCCTGTGGTTTCATCCTTGTCTTTTAAATATTATACTTTACGGTTTGAAAATTAGGGTTTATTCCCATCGTTATATTTTAACATCATTGTGCAGTAAAAGCTAAAAGATATAATACCGTGGAATTGTCTTGAAGGGATTCTTCTAAAAAGAGGGGGGAAATGGAAGCTGAAAATCTCTCCGTTGTTACTAATTTTTCATATTAATTTTTCATATCCGAGTGGACTTGAAACAAGAAAGGGTTAGGGAGAAATGGGGAGAAGGAGGAGAAGAAGAAGTAGAAGAAAGAAGTAAAAAAAAAGAAGACCCCGTCGTTTGGAATTTCGGGAGATAACTAGACGCCTGGATTTTTTCAAGTTGTTCCGTGCTTGAATAGGCCTCATAAATATCCTTACCCATGCCTCGGGTAAAACAAATAATTTAGATCAATATTTTTAAGATGGCGATGTCATTATGTTTATGCCGCACGCGTGCCTTACACGAGTAGGTCAAAGGTCGCGAGACAAGGTCACAAAGAGGTCGAATACAAAAAAAAACAAATTGATGAAGATGTTGGCCGCGTGGTCTAATACACTCTAAGATTTCCGCACTAGGAGTTAGTTGTTTTTTTTTCTCTCGAATTTTTGATTGATCGTGCTAGTGGCTGGTTCGACAAATGGAGACGAATTATGGACTTCGAGTTTCGCAGATATCATAGAGAGGACATAAATAAAGGATACAGAACACTATCAGTTTACGGCTGTTGTACTTCTAAAGAGAAATTTAGAATATTGAAAAGTTTAAAAAATGTACTTAAATACCAGGAAGTCCATGCTCATAGGATCTGAAAATAATCTAGTTAGCCCATCTCTCTTCTCCCCCACTCAACCATTTACCCCCCCCCCCTCCCGATCCGCTCTATGTAACGGCTCTATGTATCGATATATATATATATATCGACATATATATATATATATAAATATATTTATATATATATATATATATATATATATATATATATATATATATCGATATATCGATATACATATATATATATATATATATATATACATAATTTTTGTGTTGTCTTATCTCACTTAATCCCCTTTCATTTAACTTGTTGATGTGAAATGCCTGATTCCCGATGGTTTATGTGTAGACCTATTATGTCAGTGCATTCATATGCGTAAATCATGAACCAAATCATGTCACCTTCTTTCTTCTTCTTCTTTTTTTTTTAATTTTTTTTTTTAGGGCAGAGGATCTGGATAATCTCTTTTCAATTGATTTACATTTTCGTTTACTTTTTTCTTCCTCAAAATTCTCGGAAAGGATAGGTTCTCTGGAACACGCAAGAAAAGAAGATTTCGCTGTTTCTTTAAAACTAATAAATAAATGTTATTACATATACGAAATAGTAGGCTGATATGAATCAAAAGATTAAAAAGAAACAGTAGATGGTGAAGACATTATTTCATTCAAGGGAACAATGGACCTTCTACGTACATAGAACTGAATGAGAACATATATATATATGCATATATATATATATATATATATATATATATATATATATATATATATATATATATATATATATATATATATATATATATATATATATATATATATAAATATATATATATATATATATATATATAAATATATATATATATATATATATATATATATATATTTGTATATGTATATGTATATGTATATGTATATGTATTATATATGATGTATGGTAGTATGATAACTAACCCAAGATATACGGCCTTACACTGATCGGGTGTTTACTATTGACGAAGAAAGATGTACTACAGATGGCACAAAGCCAACGCGTCGCGTGGGTAAAGAATATATTACCCGTAAAAAAATAAATAACATACAGAGGACCATATATCGATACTTCAACGGATGACAATCTGACACGTGGAACCACGCGACCAACCA